>NC_084907.1:20072485-20222666 GCF_949316345.1 Pungitius pungitius | reverse complement strand
AGTTTGAACTTTCTTGTCTGCGGAAAGTATTTAGAGGAAAAATATGCACGGCCCGACCATGTGATTGAATTCAACTTAACTGTTTGCACATATGTTCCCTTGTTTAAGGGGGGAAAGTTACTACAGCACTGCTTAAGCTGTGGATTATCTGTCTGCGTCCTCTTGCCTCTTTAGCATCAACATAAATTCACCCACTCAGAGTCTATCACACATCCACAGAGCTCCCTGAGAGAGAGCGGACCTTAGGGAAGCCCAAGCAAGGGAGGGCGGGGGGGGCCTCGACAGAGCCGAGGGTAGCGGTTGAGCCCATGGGCATGGCCCTCTCACTCTCTGGCAACCACTTTGTTAGGCACACAACACTAATCCTCCTTGTGTCTTTATTGCCCTCTGTGTAGAGGAGCAGGCCGGGGCTGGGGATGGGGGGGGGTTTGGGGTGGGGAGGGGAGGGGGGGCACCGCTGCAGGGCGACTATCATCAGCATTCCTGTTTGAAGATAGGCCACGCTGTACAGCATTAGGGCTAATAGAGGCAAGCTGAGAGAAAAACAGACTGACACTCACTCAGACTGAGAGGGAGAATAAAGGAAAAGGAGAGTCACTTTTGCCCCCCCCCCCCCCCCCCCCTCGTGAAATAGCACGGATAGGGGGCATCATTTCAACTAGAAATGACTGTGAGGCAATTGCGGTTCGTGTTATACATACAACATACTTAGTAATCTGAACACAACACATTAATACGTTGCCTTGATTCGTAATACAGCTTCCGAAGCTGAAAACTAATTGTGTAATGGATGTTTAGACTTAGATCCAAACACATATTTGTTCAGGCTCCATCTTTTTGGCTGATAACATATAATGTTAACACAGAGGACAATGAATTTTCGCTGTTGTGTCTTCACAAAGTAAAGTTTTTGTTTTGGCTTATTTTCTTTAGGTAGTTTTCTGAGGAATGGAAAAAGGATGTTTACCACCAGAGTGGCTCCGGTACATCGCTCCCATTGACATGAATCCGGAATCCTCAGCGGGAAAAAACCTGAAGAGAATCACATTTTTTTTGCCAAATTTGTTGCACCATGAATTGTGCTGAGCTGCATGTGTGTGAATTAATACCACATAGAAATTAAATTCCTCTGATTGAGGTATGATACATTCATTGATGAGTATTTGAAGGCTCTTTCGATTTTCCTCGACACAATTTGTCAGTATTGTAATGCACAAGACTAGTCTTTACACTTTTTGAAGGTTTCGGTCCGTTCAAACACATTTGTACTCTCCCTTCGACTTTGTAGTTATTATTATAGGAAATAAATATGTGACACCTGGCCTTGCTTTTTGAGCCTACTCAACTTGCGCCCCCTTGCGTCCGCGTGAGGCTGCCCGCCCTCGACAGAGGTGCATGAAATTCAATGTCACCTTTTCCCTCAGATCTCCCCACTGTCCCCCAGCTGTCACCTGAGCTTGGCAGCATAAGGAAATAGCATCGAGAGGCAATCAAGATGATATGCTTGTCACTCATTCCGTGCGCTCAGTGGCTTACAGTGTGTGAAACAAACACAAGATAAAGCCTGCGCACAGATGGGGAGATAACAGGCTCCTAAATATTCATCGTTTTTTCCGACTGCAGCGACGTAAGCCCTTAATGCTGCCATCAGATCGCCGGTGAAGAGTCACCGGTCGTCGAAGGGGTTGGACCACAATGAGTCGAAATGTAGCAAAGAAAAACAAAAGAGAAACCTCTTGTAATTTTGAATCAGTCGCCATACAAGAAAATATTCTGGAGCCACTTTTGGATTTTGTGGCCTTCTTCCTTGCTGGGGATCTGAAACAGTGTTTTTTTTTTTGTTGCAGCTGTATCTCCACTACACAGAGCCTCTGCTTGTAAGCTACATCCATATTAGCAGTTTATTTCCATGTTTACACCGTTTCGTATTCTTTGCAATAGTAACAGGATTACTTTGTGACAAATGGTAATTTGTGGAATTCCCTCATTTCAGTTTGAGGATTTTCTTTTTTCCTCTGTTCCCGTTCTTATAAAAAAGATGGTTATGTATTCTTGTCCTCCCGGAGGTTTGATTCTAGAAGCCCTTCAGGTTTTTCGAGCGGACCCCTGTGAAGGGCCAGATAAAGCAGAGCAAGGCCCTGGTGGAGCGAGCACGAGGGAGCAGGAGAGAAATAATAATACACAAAGGAATCCACCGATGCGCACCCTTTTCCTCAACAGGCCAACTTCCAAGAAAGAACACAAAAAACATTCCACACCGCCCCGTACCATAAACAGTGAATGAATATTTAGAATATCCGTTCATATGCAAACTATGTGCTTTTTTAAAAACATATTTGTCCTCATATGAAATTTAAAAGACCAAAATGTTGTTTTTTACTGAACTTTTGTCATCAAAAATAAGTTCCATACTTATTTGTGACAGTAGGCTGTGTATGTGAGACTAGATTTATTATTTATCATAATAAATCAATCCAGTGCAACAATGTGGCTCAAATATTGATTTTAAACTGTTATCATCTATACGGAAAAAATGTATTCATCAGCGTTGACTTCAACTGTCGGATTAATCAATTGATAGTTTTAATGGACTTTTTTAAATTCTGAAAATTCCAAGACTTATTTCTTAATGTGAACCTGCTTGAGATGAGAAGTCAAAGCCTCGTGCAAATAGTAATAAACCGTCCGTTGTTTTCAGCGTCTTAGACGTTACTTGTGACCCTGGCTGCTGTCGCTTTCCCCAGTGTGATCCTGCACTTTATGATTACCTACTCAAAGGAATTAGTAAATGTACATAAGTGAATTGATGTATGGAAATTAGCTCCAGTGCCACCGCAGGTCTGGTTCAGTTGATCCCCAGATGCATGTGTTGGTAATCACCGCCGCCTCTTGGATTCACTCACAGGCACGCAATAAACAACCTGCTGCCAGCCCCCCCCCCCCCCCCCCCCACGCTTTTGTCTAATCTGCCCTTTCACTGGGCTCTAGTTTGTCGCACAAATATGAACGTGGATGTCAGCAGCAGAATGCAAAGAGGCACATTACCTGGGAGGGGTGCCTGCGCGCCAAAGCCTCAGACGTTAAGTGTAGAATTTACACCTGGAATATGATTCCTTAACTGCCTTAAGAGTTTGGTGCAGAAGTTCTCAGACAGATCTGGAGGAACTTGGTGACCTCAGTGATTGTGATTGTTGTTTTCAAATCCACACTCATTCTGTTAACCTTATAAACACCAGGCCAGTTTTTTAGGCCCCTGTATTGGCTTGCTGCATGGCAATTCTCAACCTGTGATTAACTGATACATGGATTCATGTTTTTTTTGTATATAGCATTGCCAGAGTTGTCTTTTACTGGTATTTACATTGAAGGGGGTAAAGGTTGCTGTTTAACGTAAACTTCTTCTTCCAAGCCTCCCTTGACATCCCCTCATGAATCCTTGGTTAATGCCTCCACCTACTGGAAGAAAGAGTGGCTGTTATTCGGGGCCGCTACATCATTGATGCTTCGTGAACGCTGCTACTATCAGTGGTCATTCATCTTATTATGAGGTACTCTTTATGAAAACACAGGCTGGATTATATTTAAAATACAATAATGGTGGGACTTCTACGTGCACAAATGTAACTGTATAAGATTAATCATTTAGGCTGCTTATGGTGCATTTATGACACTTTATGTTATAATTCTTGTTCATATCAATACTCTTAATTTTATCTCATTCATCTTTACTGAGAAAGGGTATCATTCTTGCCATGTGTGTTTGTTTAACGGTGAAGGGGGTTAAGGGAGAAACCTCTTTGAACGGGGGATAGAAAGACGAAGCCTGGCAACCCGCCTCATGTCAAAATCTCATCGCAGAGTGTCGGGTTCTCTTCTGAAAGTTGCGCACCGAAGTTAGCGTCTTTGCACGTTTGAATAGCGCAACCACAAGCTAACCATGGCAGGCAAGAGGGCGTTAGTGATCCTGTCTAAAGGTGCAGAGGAGATGGAGACGGTCATCCCGGTGGACATCATGCGTAGAGCTGGGGTTTGTGACTTGACGTGTGCTAGCAGTCCCTTAGGCTAAGGCTAGCTGGCTAGCTAGCTAATAATCAACATGGGTTGGCCACCTCGCGTGCGTTTTATATCAACATAGTCCGCGGAGCCATCGCGTTATTTAGACATTAACGTTAGTCAGATAATGATTGCAATCATTTTAAAAACATGTTAAACGGTGCCCAAGATAACGGGATCAATGTGGTTAACCGTCATGTCACAGTTTTAATACGTTAGTGATATAACGTTAATACATTATCTGGTTAACTAATAACCTTTTAAAGTGAGTGCAGAAAAAGGCCACGTTAAATGTCAAAGGCGACGTCATTCCCACCCCTTCAAAATAAAACTCTCAATCAGCCATATGAACAGACCGGATGGCGTGCCTTTGTTTTAATTAACTTCTTGTATCATCCACCCAAACGTGTAGATTACAGTGACGGTCGCAGGGCTGACGGGCAAAGAGCCAGTCCAGTGCAGCAGAAACGTCGTCATTTGTCCTGATGCTAGCCTGGAGGAAGCGAGCAAACAGGTTGGGCAACTGCCATTAAATGTTTGAACACTAGGCCTATTGTTTAACAGTAGCTATTATTAGTCATATATGGATTTTCAGTTTAATTCAACAAGAGATGTTTAATAGAAATGTTGCATATTTCTCACACTGTCTTTAGCATTCCTGCACTAAACAATTCAGATAGTATATTTTAGATCAGATATCTTGTGCAATATATTTCTTACCGAGAGTAATTTATTTTATCTTCTCTAAATGTTTGTTTCTTTTATTGATTACAAAAAAACTAAACACCAAGACAAATTACATATGTACATACATGTATGTTGAAACTTACTAGGCAAGACAACTTGTTTCTAATTGGGAAATTCTGAAATTATTGTCAAACCTTGTAGTTATTCTTTATCCATGATGGTTTTTCTCCAAGGGCCCGTACGATGTGGTGCTTCTGCCAGGAGGAATGCCAGGGGCCCAGAATCTGGCGGAGGTGAGAAAACCTCAGGCCACTTGACCTTAAATGACTTTGTTATGATGTTTTTAAGTTTGGAATTAGCTAGAGCACCAACCACAACAACTCAATGCATAAATATCACCCAGATACATGGCCTGCATTTTGGACATGTGTGACTGTGACTCAAGTGCTCTTGATGACAACGAAAACATTCAGCCACTAGATGGCGCACTGTCCCTTTCCTTGCCCCATGCCATCCGGGATTCTGTCGGATGTATTTAGGAGTTTGCTCCCACAGCTATGTTTTGTATCTTTGGGTTTGACTTGATTGGCTAACAGTGAGGAAGTAAATAACAGCGGCTGATTACTTGATAAGTTGGCTACACAACATGAACAAATGTCAAATGAAAGTCAGATGAGCAGCAACAACGTCCAAACTTTGATCAAATTCTGATTCCATTTCTGCCAAATCTTGATTGGTACATCACATTTCTACCAACACAGTGCCACTGACTTCAAACTATTTAAAATAGCATAGAGACGAGCAGCAACGGGAAGTTTGGTTTAGAGAGACCAATGCGATTGTGAAGTTTGATATTTGTGATTGACTGTATCAAATGCAACACTTGGATCAAGAAAATTAGGAACAGTGTAATTTTTTATTATCTGGACTGGATTATCTAAGGTAATGTATTACTCACGCGCAACTTTTTAAACGGATCCTAAATCTGTTTTTCAGCCTAAAATTGCACAAAACAGAAAATTATTATATTTATATTATTTTTAAAATGGAGGCTTGACCATTTTGATTGTGAAGCAGGTTTTATTTGTTTTCAAACCAGGCAAGGATTTAATCCTTCGATCCATGGTGGAGAATTTAAAAAAAGATTTCCCCACTTTTATAAGATTTTTCTAAAGGGATGTGCCTTTCACAGATTAACGCTTTCTTCAATGCAAACTTTACTTGTCTTATCATCTGCGCCACAATTGCATACAGGAGTGACTGCTCACTTCTTTAGTATTCTCAGGAAGTAAAACTACTGGATGCAAAAGTCAGTCTGTTAATCAAGTGCATCCGACAAATGAGGTCCAGAAATATCTTTGTTAAGGCGAGAAATTGTTGGTTGTATTGAAACATTGAAGGTTTAGCAGTACATGTTCCCACACATTACCAGTTATTTTCAATCATTGAGCTGTCAGCATTATACACTGTGTAATCACATGGTCTGCAAGTGACTTACTGACCTACTGAGCATCTGCTTCACATGCTCTCTTGCAGTCTCCTGCTGTGAAGGAGGTACTGAAAGATCAAGATGGCAGAAAAGGCCTGATTGCAGCCATCTGTGCAGGTACAGCATGGGAAAACCAACCAAAATCATAATTATGCAATTCCATGATGTTGATTTGAACAAATGTATGTTATTTACTCAACCTACACAGTATTCACGCTTTCAGTAATCAAGAAATACTTGGTCATTTGCTGTATTAAATCAAACCCCACACAAATTGAATGACGTCAATTATAAATGTTAAACAATGCTACCATGGAACATTTTAGCTAGAAATAACACTAATATATGATGCTGTGGTTTTAAATGTACCAGGAAATTGAATTGGGGTTTAGTCTCAAATGTATATATTTATATATAATATATATATATTAGTTAGCAAATCACATGCTTCATTAATATATGGTTGTGTGTGTGACCCCTTTTGGCATTCGGAATGAAGGAGTGAACGTTCATTTAATGGCTGTCTCTAAGTGAACCGACAAGCCCTGACATTTTAATCGACTTCCTGCATATGCAGAGAAAGGACGTTGGAAGGGCATTCTGAAAGAGCTGGCGACCAATGCGGCAAAGTGGATTGAATGATGTCCTAGAAAATAACTGAAATCCTCACAGGAATATTCAATTTAATGAACCAGCCAGGAACAGGGCCATTTGTAAGACTTAATTCTGTCCTATAAAGCAAATTTCTTTTCTCGTGAGAAAATGATTTCCGTTTAAAAAAAGCACTGCAGAACCACCAGCAGGATGAATCTTTCTTTTTATATTTCTCTTTTTGAACTAATATTGGTAACATACATTTCACCAAAACACGGATACTAACGGAGTTGCTTATCATCCCTTTCATTTTCACGTCTGCCGGTAGTTTCCAGAAGGTCTCTCTCTCTCTCTCTCTCTCCCGGACCGCTGTCCTCTGGGTGGGAACTTGCTGTAACTGGAGTAGCTCGGCTATAACTGGCAGACTTCTGTTCTACGGGGGGGGGGGGGGGGGGTTGTAATCTTTAGACGACATGGGAAGGCAGCCAAGGAGCATAATCAATAACATTCTATTTATTAACATTTTTTTGGATGAGCTCACTGCAGTGGTGGGACGTTGCCAAAGTTAACGCAGCAGTCGATGTCTTCAGCCGCTCCTTTTTTTTTTTTTTTTTTTCAATGTGCTGCAGTCTTTGGAGAAACGCTGACATTGTATGAGTATTCTTAGAAATAATGGCACGACCGGAGACACCTTTAGAGAAATACTGTTGTGTACTAGAAGCGATTCTACTCTTGTATTTTGATTCAGTGTTTTAGCACGACGGAAGGGATTTTGAAGATGTAGTATTTTACACTCTCAATGACTTTTTAACTGTCTAAACTGGACTGAAAGGCAACTTCAATGCTTTGCCCTTCTGCAGGTCCCACTGCTCTCCTGGCACATGGCATTGGGTATGGCAGCACAGTCACTACACATCCTGCTATGAAGGAGAAGATGATGGCTGGAGGTAAAAAAAAAAAAAAATACACCAAGACCAGCCGCGACTGCAATATCCCCTTTGCCCCATTCGCTCAGACCACACCAGTTTACGATGTTTAACCTTTTGATTTCATCACAGCCACACTCTTTTTGGTATTAGGTGTCTCCAAACACACAGGGTTAACACAATCCCAGGGTTGTTGCTGGCTGGTAAAAAGGGTGGAAATATTGCTGGGAAGTAGAGCCAGGGACAAACATTTGCAGCTCTGACTCAGAATGGGAGGAGTTGTAATTATTTGTAAAGGGCAGCAGATGGTGCCGTTCTAGCTTTTTATAGCGTATTGGATGTTGCGTCATTATGCAGTAGTGTAGAGCACACTGCACAGACCCAAGAATTTGGTAGAACATACTTGAACTGGGTCACTTAAAATGTGATACATCATCTATATGTAAGCTAATATTACAGTGTGATTTTATGTGATCTGACGTGTGGCTTTCAATCTTCAACTTGAAGCATTCGTATTGTGATTATGCTTATGGTGTTGCTCTTTGTGTTTTGTTTTTTTAGACCACTATAAATATTCAGAGGCTCGAGTACAGAAGGATGGACATTACATCACCAGCCGTGGGCCAGGCACAAGTTTTGAGTTTGCCCTGACCATTGTAGAGGAACTTATGGGGGCCGAGGTTGCAGCTCAAGTCAAGGCTCCTCTTGTTATGAAGGATTAACTGTAACCATGTTCACCAACATCCCGCAAGCAGCACTGTCCGCTGTAGACGTCTTGCGCTACTGAGACAGCGAATCTAATATAGCTGGCACTGAGAGTCAAAGTCACTACTGACAAATCATTCTCCCTAAGGGACACAAGGATGTTTCTGCTCTGACATGTTATTGTCTTCCTTTCTCTTTCTTGTTTCCTCATAAGGTACATATATTTCTTTTCTCAACTAAAATAGAATGTGGATTCAGAGGCTCAACTGAATTACATTCATTGGGTCGACAATTTTCCTGTGGCTTGAATTGTTTCACTTGACATTAAAACATCAACTTGCTGAAAAGAAGGGTGTTTGTCCTATTCTGTGGTAAAACTGAATACTGTAGTTCACTTGGTTTCACACATCTGCAGTTGTTGACACCTAAATAAAGGCCGCATCATGTAATGTATCGTGAGCGCTGCTAGTAACGCGGGAACAAGAATCCGAATGGATTGGCAGGTGCGTCTGGCCAATGAGAAGCCTCAGTCTGGCTGCAGTTGTATTCTAACTGACGAATGGTCGCTCGCCCGAGGCTAGCTGGGCGGGGCTTTAACGCAGCGCGTGGTAGTTCTGTCAGAGCAACACAATCCAGAGCGTTCCTTCACACGGAAAAATAAAGGAACAGACGGGATTTCGGAAGAGGTAAGAATGTTTGCGCCTTTTCCAGTGACTGAAAGTGTCGTCTGCGCTAGTCACACTTTCATCAACGATCATCTAAAATGCGTTCGAAAACGTTCATTTCTTCTAATTTACGTTGGCAGAGCGGTTTACGCATCGTTATTCACGCGGTGACTAGCCATGACCGTTTCTAACGCGGCCGAAATGTAACGTGGTAACGCTGCTGTCTGCTAATGGTCCTCAAACGAACGAGTGTTATTATGAAGGGACGTTTTGTGTACCTCGAGTGGTGAGCGTCAAGTTTGCTGCTATATCGTTTTAAGCATTAAGAGAATGAACGGAGGAGCGTTAAATCGATGTGTACGTTCGCTTCACACGTCACGTGTTTCCCGTGTAAAGATGCGTTAAACGGTCAGTGAAATCAGACCAACGTCCAGAGATCACTGTCTGTGACACGGAGACGTCAGATACAGAAGCTCTCCATCCGTGCCGCCGCATACGCTGACTGAGGCTGACGGTGCGGCAGAGGGCCGGGTTTCGTTCCACCGTCAGCCCGAGACATCACCGTGACAACGGAGAAAAGGCTCGGGAAAACACGCGAAACCTAACTAAATAAATTGAAATGTCAGATTGTCATAAATTATGGACTTCGAATTTGTAGTATCATTATTGAGATCTTCATTTACAGGAAGCCGATAGATTTTTGCGCACATTTGCGTTTTGGCACCTTTTTTTTAAAACAGGAAGTAGCAGAGTTGTCGTCGTCACCTCGCTCAACTAACGGAGACAGAAAATCCGGTTCAAGGTCTTTTCAATTGCTGGGAAACCTGCTCTGCATGCGAGACTAAGGCACGAGAGGGCAGCTCAAGTATTGTTTTCTGGGCACAAGTGAGCCAAAAAAAGAATAAAATTCTCCGTTCCCATGACGGTGCCTTCAAAATCCCGTGTGCGCCCGCGTTTGACTGTTACCCCTGGGTGCTTTTCCTCAAGGTTCAGGCTCGTTGTTTGTGGTTTGACAGTCAACATTTGGAGAGAGCATCCCTACATTGTTGGCTTATATGTTTCAGTTCATTTTTTTAAATGAAGACCCATAGATCCCATTCCCCGACAGACAACAGGGCTCAAATTGTGTCTTGGTGACATGTTTTTAAGCACTCAGTGTCATTAATACTATGTTTTCCAGTTGGATATTTCTGGAACGCTAACATTTTGCACTGTTGCACATAACATGTTAGAATTATTCTGCTTGAGCAGCTGTACAGTAAAGAGCTTCAGGCTTGACTCCCTATTTCTGGATGGGGCAGAGGGTGGAGTGGTGGTGGGGGGCCTGAAGTCACTGTGACTGAGTCATTGGTTTAGCTAATGATGCAATTAGAGAGCTACACTTTGCATCCCCGATTAGATCCATTATTGCATTGGCCGGCAGACAATGAAGAATGAACTTGCTTGCCCAAAGGTCTTGGGCAGATATACACTCACCGGCCACTTTATTAGGTACACCTGTCCAACTGCTCGTTAACACTTAATTTCTAAGCAGCCAATCACATGGCGGCAACTCAGTGCATTTAGGCATGTAGACATTGTCAAGACAATCTCCTGCAGTTCAAACCGAGCATCAGTATGGGGAAGAAAGGTGATTTGAGTGACTTTGAACGTGGCATGATTGTTGGTGCCAGAAGGGCTGGTCTGAGTATTTCAGAAACTGCTAATCTACTGGGATTTTCACGCACAACCATCTCTAGGGTTTACAGAGAATGGTCCGAAAAAGAAAAAACATCCAGTGAGCGGCAGTTCTGTGGGCGGAAATGCCTTGTTGATGCCAGAGGTCAGAAGAGAATGGCCAGACTGGTTCGAGCTGATAGAAGGGCAACCACCCGTTACAACCAAGGTGGGCATAAGAGCATCTCTGAACGCACAGTACGTCGAACTTTGAGGCAGATGGGCTACAGCAGCAGAAGACCACACCGGGTGCCACTCCTTTCAGCTAAGAACAGGAAACTGAGGCTACAATTTGCACAAGCTCATCAAAATTGGACAATAGAAGATTGGAAAAACGTTGCCTGGTCTGATGAGTCTCGATTTCTGCTGCGACATTCGGATGGTAGGGTCAGAATTTGGCGTCTACAACATGAAAGCATGGATACATCCTGCCTTGTATCAACGGTTCAGGCTGGTGGTGGTGGTGTCATGGTGTGGGGAATATTTTCTTGGCACTCTTTGGGCCCCTTGGTACCAATTGAGCATCGTTGCAACGCCACAGCCTACCTGAGTACTGTTGCTGACCATGTCCATCCCTTTATGACCACAATGTACCCAACTTCTGATGGCTACTTTCAGCAGGATAATGCGCCATGTCATAAAGCTGGAATCATCTCAGACTGGTTTCTTGAACATGACAATGAGTTCGCTGTACTCAAATGGCCTCCACAATCACCAGATCTCAATCCAATAGAGCATCTTTGGGATGTGGTGGAACGGGAGATTCGCATCATGGATGTGCAGCCGACAAATCTGCGGCAACTGTGTGATGCCATCATGTCAATATGGACCAAACTCCCTGAGGAATGCTTCCAGCACCTTGTTGAATCTATGCCACAAAGAATTGAGGCAGTTCTGAAGGCAAAAGGGGGTCCAACCCGTTACTAGCATGGGGTACCTAATAAAGTGGCCGGTGAGTGTATTTCTGAAAGGTAATAGACAATTTGCGAGCAATTAGGATTTCTTCAAACATCAAGATTTTTTGTGCCTTCAGCAATGAATGGACAGACTCGTCCATCTCTGGCGCTTCACTCAACTTATAAACATATTACTAGCTCTTAATCACTGTATTGTGATTGACTTTGGAAAGATTGATTTTTTATGCCAAATTGGGCTTTAAAGTTTGCATGATTAACTCTTTTAACATATTCACTTGTGTTGTTGTGCTCAGCTTAATGAAACAGAATCACATCATTAACAACTGAAACTGAATAATGGGACTTTGTGATATGATGCATTACTATTTTAGTATTGTTACCTAAGGTATTTGAGGATTTGCTTTTAGCAAATGTACCCCAGTTAATGCCTTTAGGGGACCTTTTTTATAAGACAAAGATGTGGTTAACAAAATATAAGGAAAATAGCTACAAAGGTACCCAAGTAACTTGGCTATTACACAAGTCTGCACTGGGGAGGGTGCGAGGGGGACAACCTTTCAATTTGATAAAATCTACAAGTATTTTTTTGTCTGTATTGGCTGAACTGTATTTCTATTGCATTGGCCTTTGTAAAGTGATCATCAGGAAAAGACCAATCCATATTAAGCAGTTTCTGATTCATGCATTTGATCCTTTTTGTCTGTATGTAAGGCACAATTTATCTGATAAATTGTGTCTTAGTAAACTGGTCTAGTCTGAGGGGCAACGGACCAACCAAAACAGGAAGAATATTCCCAGAAAACCTTTTATGGAATGACTGTATTTGCTTGTCTGCAGTATTCATATTATTAATGGTATGCTACACAAACACGTGCAGATGCCGTGCAAAATCCCATGGTGACCTGCTAGTTGTGCAGTATCAACTGTTTACAAAAGTTCCCACGGTCCTGTGATAGTTGGTAATCATTCATACATCGCATAGTCAATATTTGCCATTTCTGTCCTGTTAACATTATTCAGCCTAGTGGGACTGTTGCACAGGACTGGTAAAATTGTATTATTTAAAATTATTTAAGTCATTTTTTGTTTCTAGGGTACAACCATTGTCCTCCTCAATTGAGATGTGTTTATGCTTCTCCTTTTTTCTTTGGATTATCTGACTTTGTATTAGTCTTCCTAGCCGTAGGATGACATGATCCCTTCTGTTGACCGAGTGAGAACATCAATACTGCATCTGGACACTGGACCAGTCTAATGCTGATCTGGGACTGTGTGGCTTTTTATGTTTTACCCCAAGTTACTAATTCTTCACAGCCTGTCATTTTGTGTCTTTACTTTCTGTCAGATGGCCGGTTCTCTGTGGTAATCCCATTGAAACTAGTTCTAAAAGCCTAATGGCCTCCTCCTCAGCAATACCCAGAGGACCCCAAAGTCAAAATCGACCTTGAAAACCAAGTGCATGTAATCTGTTCAGTGTAATTTGTAAGTCAGTTCAGTTTTGACTATCGCTTGTTGTCTTTATATTTATATATATTTTAAACTGATATATATTTTTTACAGTGACTAGATGGTATTAATACATTACAGCCTGCCTTACAAAAATGTCCTTTCTCCATTGCTATGTTGTTTAATGGCTTTTGCTTATTCATGGTGGTCGTCTGTTGAGCTATTGTGGCAGAAAGATGTATACAGGATTGGAAAAGCATCTCTTCATCCCTTGCTTTAAAAATAAAAAAGAATGGTTGAATGCAGTCCCAGCAATACTGCATTTGCTGTGTGTACAACCGAGCCAACCCTTCATCATTCAGGAGAAACATGGGGTCATTTTTGTATGGCCACATATTTTTCTATGTTGGCCACCTGTAGCAGATGCTGCAAAATAAGGAGCCCACCAAGATTAAATGTGGTTCTATTTTGGAGTGAATGTACTGTGAGGGGCGACAGCTGTGGGTGAAGATCTCTCGCTGCTGGCCCGTCAGACTGTCTGGCAGACGCCCCGCCATGCTCGGTTTTATGGTTTTCGTGGAGCCAGCTGTGGAGCCGTAGTCTGGCTGAAAGCAGAGGTTGAAGGTGCCGTGAATGAGCACGACCTCCCAAAGAAAGGGCAGGGAGAGTGGTGCAGTGAAGCTGTAGCTGTCCCTTCAGGCGTTGGGCAATACACACAGTGCTCCAAACGTCTTGACAATTATAATTAAAAAAGCTGCGCTGCACCTTCCAGTTCCTTGATAATGCTAAATATTTACTTGACCACTGCTGTGATGCACATTGGGTTGTGTTCCCAAGGTGCATCACAGCATGGGTCTCTGAGCCCAAATACCCGCTTAGCCTCCTGTTCAGTTTCCTGATAGCAATCAGTACTGTAAACCAAATTTGAACAAATCTGGCTTTCCCAGCAACCATAATTAGCATTTACTTTCTAGTACCACTATGTGTAGTTATGGGTATAATCATTTAATCATAACTGTAAAGAAATGAGTGCATGAATGTACAGTTACTCGGTACTTTCATGTTGCAAGTCATGGATTGTTGGGGGGGAAAGAATCTCACTTGACCTTCCTGCACATTAAGATGACACGGTCAATAGACCTCCTTCTCAAACAGTTATATGCCGGGCTTAAAAACTTTAAGCGGTGAGCCTTTTCATTTGACCTTCTCTGCATAACCGAGTTACAAGTGTTTCTGCAGAGCCGGAAAAATATATTAGCCCCTCCTCTCCGGGCTACAGGTAGCTTGCTGTAGCTTTGAGCCACTTTCAGACCCCCTGACTCTTGTATTGTGACAAATGTGTATCATTGAATTTAGAAAGTGAACACGCGCTTCTTGCTCACTTTCCTCCGGCCCACCCCTCTTCTCTTTCGCCATTTACAGCTCACTTCCATTCTCTGATTGCATGCTTACTCAAATGCTGACTGTGCAAAGGGCGGTGTGTGTGTGTGTGTGTGTGTGTGTGTGTGTGTGTGTGTGCGTGTGGAGAAAAGAGGGAGGGGCTTTTCCTTTTCAATGCATCTGCTTCTTTCAGCGACTCTCCGAGCTCGCACATTTATTCAGCCTCTTCTCTCCTGTCTTTCCTTCTATCCGCCTGTTTCCCCTGTTCAGTCAGTCTTGTCTTTTATTTATGTCCGACATACATGCTCATCTTCCTCCAACGCATCATTTTAGTCGTACTTCAGTCTCACACCAGTCTTGTATCGGTCATCCGCTCTTTGCCCAATCTCTTGGATTTTGGCTCTTGGTCCTCCATCAAAGCTCCTGTATTCTGCCTTTGCTCCCCGGTTGTGCTCACTGCGTCAGGAAGCGGCACGCAGACTGAGGTGGGTGTTTCCGAGAGCGTCGTTGCCAAGTATGAGGCTTCATTTCTTTGGTATCTCCCGCACTCTCTCTTTCTCTCACCCTTTTCTCCTCTTGCCTCTTTTCAGAGGCTCCATCAGTAAGTCGGGATGATTGCGCTTATCTCCTCCTGCAGGGGAGTGAATGCCGTACTCTGCGCAGAGCAGGATTGAATGTTGTCACATACTATGCCAGTGAGTTTGCGTATCTACCTCTGCAGATCTCTCCATCTCAGAGCTGTCAGAGCGGTTAAAAGCACTGCTGCCGCTACTGCATTGATAACAGTCTTTGCATACATTATTACACTGGCATGTGTCTTTCCCTCTCTCTCTTTTGCCTCTACTCCATTTATCTCGTCTCTCCAAATGTTTTATGCATGCTCGATCCCTTTTTAAATTCTTGCCAGAGACTACGGACCCACCTTTTAGAATAGTGAAAGACTTCTGCTGGCTTGCGCAGGAATACACATACACATGAGGTTTGATTCCTTTTCACCTTACCTGCCCTGCTGCAGTTCCATCTGTTGCAGTGGCCATAGCCAGGGACACCCTAGTGTGTGTGTGTGTGTTGCTGAGAGGTTGTGACGGTCATCTGTGCTTAGCTGAAGGTGTTGCCATTTCATTTTAATGTGTTTGTGTAGCTGATTGTTGTAGGTCAGTCTCTGCCTGCGTGTGTGTGTGCGTGTGTGCGTGCGCTTTGGTCCAAGAGGAGGGCACAGGAGAGGAAGGCTGCAGGGGTAGAGTTTGGTGCAGTAAGCTGTTGAATGCTGTGTAAGGAGCAGAAAAGGCATATTCATGCTCTGCTGTGTCCTTTCGCGGGCTGGTACATGGATATTGGACAAAGCACTGTATTTCTAAAATGTCTGCAGTTCATTTGTCCTTGAGAAGCCAAACTCTACGCAAAGTCAGATCGCTGTCAAAGTAAATCATTTTAAATCGTCAACGTGTTTGTTGAAAGCAAACCATGCTACTAACAATACTTTAGGTTAATCAAAGAAAGGCTTTTTGAAAACCGATGACAACTGGAAAGGCAGATGCATCTGGGATTTATAAGTGTTTGATGTAGCAATTATGCTGGATATGAAGATTTCAAAGTGAACTATTGGCAGACCTTTTGAGAGGTTTCTGTGAGGTTTGCATGTTGTAGCAAAGATAAGCCGGGGTTTATAATGTTGATGAAGGGAATAGAAAATAAGTTGCCAAAGGGTAAATAGATACCAACAGCGTGTGGAGTAGTAATGATCATGATCTATTCTGATCCAGTTTGTCTTTCTTGTATGTAAGGGAAGACATTTTACATCAAACCTTCGAAATGGGCATCTTTGTGTTTCAGTATTTGTCAATGCTGTGTGAGACAATGAATTTAATCTTTATACAGCTCGGTCCGCTTCATGCACCAATGGGGGTGTTTCCTAAACACATTTGTTTAGCGGGTGTGTTATCCTCCTCCCTAGTTCCAACATAAGTAAAAATCATATTAAAGATGTATAAATCACAATGCCTGCCATAAACTCGCACTGATCATTCTGATATGTACAACATTTTCTGCAAAAGTGCTCCCCTTTAACAGACTTTGTTGTGTTTTTCCTCCTCCTTGGTTCTCAGAGGACTCTGCACATCTGGGCAGGACCAGCTGGCCAGTCTTCTTAGGAAGGAGTAAATGGTTCAGGAAAATAGGTCGGGCTGGGATGTAAGCCTTTTTAAAATGTTGCTCCCACTTGACAAGGAAGACATGAGTGGGTACAAATCTTAAGTAATAAGTCCAAGCACACACTAACCAATCTGCTATTGCACACACCTTGTGGTCCAAAAGATAACGTCACATCCCTCTTTTGGGGGTGTTTGTGTGTGTGTGTACCGCAGTGAGAGCAGAGGGACGGCTGACCTGGCATATAGCTCTCAGACGAAGACGTGGGAGAGGCTGAAAATAGACTGTTGGAAAGTGAAGTTCAGCTCTTTGTGAGAACGGGATTCATCTGCTGCGTTAGGTTCACAATAGTCATGTTTCGTTTCCAAGCAAAGTTTTGAAATGTAATAAACAGTCCTGTTTCCATCAAATGCTTTGGAATTCTGCTACAGCAGAGTTGGCGCTATAGGCTGTAATTTGATAGTAACCAGAGAAGATAAAGTACATGTTTCGAAACAGAAAGTCCGCTTGGTTATTTAACTCATTGACAAGAGAAAAATAGAGCGATCCAAAGGGATTTCTTTCAATTGCTATCTGGCGCGGTCCATGCTATCAGAAGACAAAGACAATCATTTTCACGTTATGGTAATATCAGAGAAGATGCCAGCTGCTGGCTCTCATAATGCAAACCATGTGTTCTGTCATAATTAATTTAACTAAGGTTTTTCAATAATCAATTTATTGCAAAAAAATTAAAATTCACTTCTCATAAAACTGAATGGAAACGCAGCTAATGACACAGAGCTCTCAGTCAGACGATTTGATTCAATTTCAGCCATAGTATAATTATTGCTATAGTATTATGTTTTATTTGATTCACCTTGTTAGCAGTTAAGAGAAGTTAAACCTCGAGAACAGGATTAATGACACAGGACGGACTGGACATGTACAAATTTGTTTCCCCTTCATCAAAATGTCTCACTACAATATCATGTTGGAGAAGCTGAAGACATTCCACTCTTTGGTTGTCCAAGCATTCATCTTGTAGGATGACTAGAGTAGAGCCCACCATGGTCCTTTTTCCAAGCCCCCACCGCCGACTGGTTATTTCGTCGTGTTCGTCTGTGAAATATTGTCTAAACATAAAACCGCTCGGTGAGGAAAAAATGGTTGGGAACCACTTCTTTAAAGTCCCTTCCCGTCAGCAGTGTCACTTGCTTGGTTATGAATTGGGTTTCAGCTTGAATAATACCAACCATTTATAGTTTTTTTTTAACTACACGGTTGTTTTCTTTTCAAGCATTGTATCAGATTAACTGTTGTGGTGCGTCTCGCATATGTGGGCTGGGAAAGAACTTGCCAATATTGTCAGTAGAAGAATAAGTCGTGCTGTGCTGTGTGGAGACTGTTGCTAGTCTTATTTATAAAGCAAGATGTTTGTAAATTTATTCTTTCTAAAATATTTGTTTAAAATCAAAAGTTTGTTGTAATTTGTTGCTCCAATTCCTTTTGTGAAAGTGTTTTTTTTTTTTGTTGAAAAAAAAAAAAAGCACTGAACTTACCTGTAGTTGAGAACACGACTATGCAGGCTTAGCTCAGCTGGAGTGAGGATGCAGCTATTATTTTCCAGAAACATAAATGTAAACACAAAATGTTCATTTAAACACCTAGTTTATTTGTATACAGTAGGCTACGTTTTTTACAGAAGAAAATAATGGAATAGCAACAACTGACCTACGCATGTTGAATGTTACGGCATTGCTGTTAGTGGTATTCCACCGTGCTCCACAATGATGGTCTGTGACACAGACTACGGCTTTGGCCAGGCCATGAATAAACTGTTTACCCTTTTTTAAGCCTCAGGACCACTGGTGCTCTTCTCATGCAGTGGGTTTGTAGTCTAATTTAATGGCAGAGTTGGTTTGTGCATAAAAGAAAGGGCGAGCTGGACTAATGGTGTCAATCATCCTGCTGTCCTGGCATGTAGCTTCTATGTTAAGGTATGCTTAGATGGATCCATACGCATGTCATTGTGTGGATACCTCCATATAGCCATTATGTTTGTCCTTCTTTTTAAAGGAGCTCAGTGTGTTATATTTGCTTGCTGCCCTCCAGCTCCTGTGTTGGTACTCGTATTCTGTTTTGAAGGCACACATAAAGACCAGCAAGTAACCAGCTGTTTGAGATACAGAGGGGTTTTTTTTTGCTTACAATTGGCCTGTTCATTGATGTTACGCATAGTTACTTTTATTAAGCAATTCGTTGCAGTGCCCTCTGGCGTACTCATGCTAGAGTCACAAAGATCCGTGAGTGATGTTTCCACTCTGCAGCCACTTTAACGAGCAGTGGTTTTCTATAAAAGAGCAGCTGCATAAGTGTCCTGAGGAGCTACGTGTGTGCATAAAGTGACCCTGCCAAGTCATCCATGAGTTAGTCACATTAGCACATTTATATGTACAATTTATGCAAATATAGTAGAGGATTTTGGCTGTGTTCTGCGTATGATTGATGGCTACAAGAAGACGTGCTGCTGCAGAGCACTACTGTCTCACTTTAAAGAGCGTAACTTCCCTTTGCTATCATTTCAAGCCTGCGTGAACCCCACGTTCTATGTTAGACGGGCAGATTATCTGTGATCCACAAATCTTTATGGTCTTACTAACATTTTAAAGACGCATACAGCAATCAGTGGACTTGCCGTTAACTGCAAATATATTTTGGCAGGAGGGATTTGCCAAACACCAGTCCACACCCTTTGGATGGTGATAACACAATCCCGTGATTAGGGTTATGCTCATTGAAGTTAAAATATGTCTCATTTACATGAAACAATGAAGATTCAATTAATAAACCAAAGAGTTGTTGTCCTGTTGGTTGCACAAATAATACCCCCCAAAATGCCAATTTGTTCAATTTGTCATGTCCTAACAATTTGCCTAATAAATGATGATGAAGCCAGACGGGCATCATCATGTGCTGTGGAAGATTTTACATAGCCAATCGTTAAATAAGAATGAAGGCTCCGAGTCAAATATGTCTTTCTCCGTTTATTTCCTTGCAAGAGAAAAAAGGTCACAACCGCTATGTGCTCAGTAGACTGCCAACAGGGCCACGCAGGTGGCCTCCAGACCAACTTGTTGTGTCTCTACAGCCAGGAGACTGGCTTCTTTATCAGTGTGAGACACTCCAGCTCAAGTATTATTCATAGCCACATCATCCCAGCATTTGCAATCTATTACTTTGTTCGTTCAATGAAACGTTTTGAAGGGTTACATACATTTTTGACATTA
This sequence comes from Pungitius pungitius, assembly GCF_949316345.1. Classification (NCBI taxonomy): domain Eukaryota; kingdom Metazoa; phylum Chordata; class Actinopteri; order Perciformes; family Gasterosteidae; genus Pungitius; species Pungitius pungitius. The sequence continues at coordinate 20,202,671 of NC_084907.1, read as the reverse complement.
CACATGGCTGCGCTCTCTTTTTTTGGGGAATGGTCACAATTTGAGAGAAACAGGAAAATGGCCATCAGGTTAACGAAGGCATGGAGACATGCTGGTGACTACTAAGGTGCTAGATCATTAAAGAACAGAGTATGGATTAGCTTGACTGTTATCTTTTATTTCAAGATTTTTTTCTTATTGATACTTTGAACTTCTTTGGTGTTCTTGCAATGCAGTAGGTATCTCCTCCTTTGTGTCAGAATGAAGCTTCACCAACTGCAGACAAGCGAACACACACTGAGCAAAGCTGTCGAACCGCTGAGAGTAGGCTTAGTAGTAGCTTAGTTGTGTTGCCTGTTTTCGTTGCCCCTGTTTTTAAACAAAGTCGACGCACCGTTCACATTGCTTGGCTCTCTTCTCTCATTCGGCTTAAAGCCAAAATGTTCCCAAACTGAAGCCAAACATCGTGCCTTCGAAATCAAGTCCACTGGGACTTGTTTATCTTACCGGGCTCAGCTGTAGATGTTTTACGAAAAACGTAATAACATCGTGGGTTCACTGTTTCTCTTGACCGGTCAGCGTCCGCTGTGTATCTGTGTGCGCTGCCTGAGCCCCGCCTTCGCTTTCCAAGTAAAAAGGACAGAGGCAGCGCGATCAACTTCGATGTTGGTGATGTTCATTTATATGTAAAATGAATATCGCAGCACCAAAAATGATTGGACTTGATTTCAGAATGTGTGCGAAAAGTCAATTTAGCCCCAATATTTATTTTATTTTTTGTGAAGAAATGTAACGCGTATAATGATAAATTAATCAAATAGTGATGCTTAGTCTGTATAATTGGCAAAGAACAAAGACAGGAAATAGTTTTTAACTGAGATTCTGACGTTGCTTTTAAGTAATCTGCAAACATGTCAAATCAATGTAAAATAACCATTTTCTATTATGAATGTGCATTTATATAACATGTGTCCGGTATGTTTTGTGTGTGTCAGTGCATTGGTCATTGCTTCATTGAGTGGGCAGAATAGCATGGGCTGTGTGAGGATTGTGGGTTGAGTGGGCGCTTTTACTGTCTGTCATTCTGCCTCAGAATAATACAGTAGGGAATTGACAGCAATGTAGGGGACGCTGTATGTATACCAAATCTTTGTCACGCACTGTGGGAGTAGTCGGTCAATTATTAGGGGCAGGTGTGTTAGTCGGGCAAACGGTTTAGTAGTCACTTTGGTGCTCTTTGCTGCTGCTGCGAGCTCACACAGACATATTTGCGACATATATTCATGTCAGTGTGGGACTGCCGTGCGTAGAAAATAACAAATTCAAAAAATAAATCAGTGGAGGGGAGTGTGCCCCCCAGTTATGATCGTAGGGGAAACATTGTTATGATTGCTGTGCGGTCAGTCAGCCCGCCCCATTCACCTTTTAACAGAATTGTTGGGCTGTCATTCTTTTTTTATATATTCTTTGCAGTGCATCTGGAAAATTATGACAAATCACCGCAATGTCACGCCGTTGTACACATCCTGAATGTTACAAACCTGCCGTGAGCTTGTGCTTCTGTAAGACCCATAATGATAATGGCTTCCATAACAAGAGTAGAGAAGGTGTGATCAGTACATTGGAGGGGAGTGAAGGTCTAGCACGGGTCTCTTTACAGCCCTCGCTGGATTAGCCTGCTCTCTAGTACATGCTCAGCTTTTCCCCCTCAAGCGTCTGCTCTAACTGCAGTTTTATCTTCTCTGCTACATTCCTTATTTTGTGTTTCTACTTCTCAGAAGGTGAGTGCTGGTCGTTCCTTGCTGCGGGGCTGCCTCTGCCAGGGTCTGTTCAAAGAGCCGCCAGCCGCTGACTGCATTTGCGCCAGATTTCATTAGGAACTCTCGACCATCCTCTGTTTTCCCCGTTAGCCTCCATCCGTGTGGCAAGGTAGCACCCTGGAGGAGAAGATTGACTCCTGTATGGCTGAGAAATAGAATACTAGATTAACCCCAGGCTTTTATACGGTATGTGAAGACACAAAACAAATGGAGTAAGTTGAAAATTATTGAACAATCTATTGAAATGATCTGTATAATTGAATAAATTAAGAACCAGCAGCAGAGGCTGAGTGTTAAATATACTGTTGTCTGCTGCGAGATAATCTGCACGGTCTCTGAGGAAAGCGCTGCTGACACGTTGACTAAATCCAGCACAACGCTTAAATACCACCACTGGCTAGGATGTCCGTTTATGGTTATTATTTCATCAACACAGCATCCTCGGTAGGCTGACTCCTCTCTCCGGCTTAGTGTTAAAGTAGGGTTTGAGGGCACTATAATACAACAGTGTGAAATAGAAATATATGTGTATGTATTGTAATGTTGCGATGGCCGACATGTCTTACCGGCACTGCAGTGACACAGATTCATTTGAAAATCTGTGTTTCTCTTGAAAGAATATCGCACCCACAGACACACATTTGTTAATATTTTCACTTGAGATTGTTGTTACAATCCAGAAACGGCAAAATTTTTATTTTTACATTTTTTTTTTTCTACAATTGGATTCTTTTTTGGAAAGACATTTGAAACTGTAACAGAAGTTCGAAAAGTTGTTGGGAAGGGTGAGCCCTACCTGTCTGAGAAAATGGTATAAAAGGTGGGTGGTCCCTGGTCCCACCTGAGGTCTTTGTCTCGTCTATTTGTGCCGTGGTGTTCAGAGGGAGGGTTGGGATGCACCTAGAAAAGGAGGGAGAGGGTTTCGTGTTTCTGCTGCAGTGTGCTGCTGGGGGCTTTCGGTTCACTGCAGCATGTTCTCTGCTGGCAGTGTTATCAAAGGCTTTATTTCATCTTCATAGGCCCAAACTCGCTGTGCACTCCCTCACCATCTTGCTTGTGGTTTTTCTACCTTTTCTTTTCATACACCCAGGTTGTTTGTAAACCTGACATGTGCTTGCGGCAAAGCATTTAGGGATCAACCATAAGTCAGCACAAGAGCATAAAAGAAATGTTGAGCAAGGACATAAATCTTGCTGATTCATCTTTGTCAACGTCAGTAAGATGCGTGCAACCTAGGACCCTTCAGCTCATACTGTATCATGACCAGGTGGAGAGTATCTGCTACCCTGGATGTGCCATTGCTTATTTATGCACAACATTTTTTAGAAATGGAAAAATGCTCAGTCATGTCTATTTTTCTGACCTAGGATTTAATAATTCTTGACAGCAGAGCTCTCAGTTGTACTTTAACTAGAGGAGGAGGATTTGTATCAGAAGTTGGCTTTATAAATAGACCGTTTATGCAAATTGCCGCTCGTGTTTTTTCTCAGTTGGCAGCCAGTGACCTGCACTGTTTCCATAATCAAGGGCCCTCCAAGCTTAACGGAGCGGAGAGCGTTTATGAAACCACACACTGTCTGATGAGAATAGAGGTGATGCGTTCCATGAACACGGGTTTGAATTTCATTCTTTGATAAAGATCAGTGAAGAGGAAGAAAAGGAGATTCCGTCTGAACACTTTTCTTTTTTTCTTTTTGCCTGACAGAGAGCGAGGTTGGGTGGACTTCTCTCTGCCTGGCTGATCTCCCATGTAGGATATCCCCTTCAGTTCCCGCAGACATCTGCTTGAGTCTGTCTGTTTTCCGCAGCTGCCAACATGCTACACAACACGCGCTGTGTTTTCCAGGCCAGCTCTGCCGGCCTTCCTCGCTCACATGAGCCCCATCTCAAGAGGGAATTCGCCCCGTGTAGGTGGATTCATGGACGGAAAGCATGGAGAGCGGCCTTTTGTGATTCAATTGTGTATTTGGTTTAGAGGAGCCTCAGATGTGTGTGTGAGAAGCTTTTGACCCTCGTAATGTCAAATACACCTTTTTTCCTCTGGGGTTTTAAATGATCCCGCCTGGTTTTCCTGTTATTCAAAGCATATGGTATACATTGTCAGTCAATTTTAGTCTTACTTTTAGTCTTAATAGACCTTGTTCACTAAAGTATACCGGTTTTTTAAATGTGAAAATGAAATGGAACAATTCACTATTTTGACAAGATAACATTGCAGTTAAACAATTTGAAATAAAAAAACACATGCAAACGGACACATAGTTATTGACGCTCCGAGGCGTGTTCAGATCAGATGTAACACTGCATCACAATCCAAAACACGAGTAGCTGTGTGAGTGGGCGGCCGCTGCTTCCTACACTGTACCAGTAAGAAGATAAAACACAGGAAGTCCATTTCGATGGCTCATCAGATGCCCTGGACCCGATTAATTGTTCTGTACCTGACAAGGAGCCTATCTAGGCATGCATGACGCAGATGACCGGGATGTTGTTTCTGAGCAGCAGGCATAATAATACTTTATATTTTGGATGTTTTTAACATTGTACTCCAATATTAACCTGTTTCCCCTCTCAACTTTTCGTTCTGCTTGCTAGTTCTCTCTATCTGTCTGCAGTTTTAATCTGCAAAGTGCACCATGGCCCATTAGCACAGTAAGTCTTAGTCCTCTAACTTGAGCCAGGACGAGCTTGTAGTGTACTGCATTGCTGCAGTCAGCAGCAGCAGCAGCAGCAGCAGCTGCATCATCCTCCCTATCGGCGGCTCACTTCAAGCCTCTGAAAGACGCTGCATTGCTCTACAATGGGCCACAATTAGTGGTGAGGTGTAAACACAATGTTTTGCACAGTATCTAATTAGGCTAAAACAGCTGATAACCTACACTGAACTAGAGAGAGGCTAAAATAGGCACGGAAGCCTTTAGGCCCTGTGCGTCGTTTACTTAATTTATGCGTAACATGCTCTAATTGGACGTGTCGGGTTCCATTCCGCTGTTCACTGCAAAAACACTTCACTATGTGATTTAATGTTTGGTTAGTAATGACTTATGTCAACTTTTGGGTGTTGATCGATCACTGTTGTCCACCTTATATAATGTCTGCATATTCAGTGTTTCCCCTACTATTATAACTGGGCGGACCCAGTATCATGACCATGTGTTGTAAAACATACTGAAACTTCCCTGGACTGTTGTGTGTGATTTGAGGTATTTTAGAAACCGGTGCATGGTTAACAGCTCACTTTCATACTTGTTCATTAGTATCAAATGCAATATCATAGAGATGGCCGAAAAAAGACCAATCGTATCGACAATAATTCAATTGGTAAGAGGGACGGAAAATCAGTCATGCACATGAGATGGAGAGACCTTAAGTGAGTGGCCAGCGGGCGCAATCTGAACACTGAGCACAAATTCTCACACAAACGCAGTTTTGCTTTCTGAGTTTGTAACCACCGCAACATCGCCCCGTCCCGACCCACTACGTCCTCCGATCTGTAGCGATGACTGTGTCGTCAATCTACAACCATGTCTTTTTTTTTTTGCCCATCAGGGTCAGGCCATCATCATCACCTGATAGTAGGTCTGACCTGCAACCAAGCATGTCATGATTGAAATGAACAGGCAGGCAATAAATGAAGGTCCAGCGACGCCTTCTTTACAGCCCGGGAAAATGGATGTGAGGAGAGAGTCACCTTCATGTTATCATTCCGATGTCCGTTACGAGCCGTGACTCACGTGTGTTCAGCCACTGGTGAAATAGGAGAGCATGCGCTCCTCAGTTCATGGCTCTGTCGGGGTGAAATGGATGCCACTTTCTCTGTGATTTACATCATTTGATTCACCACCAGTAAACCGGGCCATAATCATCAGCAGTGCTGCTTTGCTGCCTTCCGAGTCATGTTATGGACTGGAAATGTCTTGATGAGGTAATTGACATGTGGAATCAACTCACATTGACTTCCAGTTCCTTTGCTATTGTCCTCAACAGCAGTGGCCTGCTTCTTTTGCAGACGCTTTGAATTATTCATGCGATTGAGTCGCTCTGTGGATCAGCCACGGCTTGCTGCTGTGAACATGCATATGCACGGTACATGAAGATGAAGCAGAATCACAATTGTCTTGCATGTTAATTGTCTCTGCCTTACTTTTCACTGCATTTTACCACAGGAGCAGATGGTTGTCTGTGTTTTGATGTGATTATTTTGTCTTTTCTAAATACACTGTTGTAGAGGTCATTTGAGGGGAGTGTACAAAGTGTTCACTATGAAGATGTTCAACTCTAACTGTGGAAGCTTACAGTAGTTCCAGTGGTCTGATTTTAAATTCAGCTCATTCAGCGCAGTGAGGACATGCCTCCATCTAGTGGTGAAAGCATGTGGCAATCCATTGAAAAGGTGACACAATATCAAATAACATCTCCCACCCCTTCTGACAATCATTTTCAGGTTCACATTTTCAGGTTTATGTAGTGTGATGCTTTTGATGTAGTAATGTTAAATGAATAAGAGCATGATAATCCAGTGTGGGTTGAGAGGTCTGTTTGGGCAACGATGAGGTTACATCGTCACAAAAGCACAGACTAACCCAGATGTACTCTCTTCCCTTTAGAGGCCCTGATTGGTGATAAATTGTAAGCTGTGTTCCCGGTGATAGAACACCACCCCCCCCCGGCAGGCTGGCCAAGCCCCCTCCCTCCTACCTAAATGTATCCTGAATCTACCACAGACTCCCCTGCACGCCTCTCCCTCCGACAGACTGGCTCACCGGGCATGATCTACAGGTGAGTTCATGGCCATGAAATGTCTCACGCCGTGAATTATGTATGTCCATATTCAAGATATTGAGGATGTAGTATTTAAAAGACTATTTGGATTAGAAATTAAGAATAGTTTCAATCTATTACATTATCAGGCCACTGCACCGAGCTGATTGCTTGATATATGCATAGTGCAATACTGTTGAAATATATATATATATATATTTTTTAAACTTGTTTTTTAAAGTGTTTTCCATACAAGGATAAAATCTGTTTTTTCAATGCCCTACTTGCGTCATAAAACCTTGCAGCAATCAAAACGTTGATGTCAACTGCTATTAGATGATGTGATTTTTATCAAGTATGAAATCCAGCAAAACGGACTGCATTATATTATTTTATCTCAGACAAGAATGATTTAAATGCAACCAAGAATAAATGCACGCTCTGTTTATTTTACTATTGAAAACATGTGAGTTTTGTTTATTCTAATATAGGTTGAACCATTATCTGCTGTACCCATTCTTTTACATTATGCTTTACCTAAGCCTATTGAAACCACAACCCTTTCACAGTGGCAATGCATTAGGTTAAACTCTGAAATGGGTTCCCGAAAGTCGCTTATTTTTCACCCTGCTGGCTGAATGTTGCGTTTACTTGGTGGAATCAGCAGTATGGACCTACATGTTTGTGCAGATCATTCTTGCCCTCTGATGTTTCACCAGCATGCGGTGCCAGTGACCCTTCAGATGAATAAAGCATCTCTTTGAGCAGCTTTGTGGCAGTCTGTCACGTCGCCTTCTTTATGACCACACAGGGCACAGCGGTTTTGTGATACTTTATTAGAGCGATTTGAACATCTATGGACTCTTTTCTTTTTTTTCCCGTGAAGACTTGAATCGTAATAATAAAAGTGAATTAGCCTTCACTGGAAACAGTAAGCAACATTTACATAAACATAAACATTTCTTGAAACCCTTTTGAAAGATATATCACATTGGCTCGAATGTTTCTCCCTTGAGAAACATTCAAACCCATATTCAAAGTGAGGGTCGACTTGTGAAAGATATGTTATATAATGTATTTATGGTGACTCAGTTTTTACTTATTTATTACTTTTGACATTCTGTAATAGCTTCTGGTCTACTTTACATTATGCACACTTTAACACAGAACTCAAATTTTAGGAAGGCAACAATGCTGAAACAAAACGGCAATAGGTAACAGTTTCTGGTGCGTTGTCCAGTACCGATTTTCTTTTCTTGTATGTATTTATTTTTAATCCAAAGCAAAGGTGCATGGGGAAAGAAACGTCTAATTTGCCAAGTAAATGGATTTATAGAGAAACTCAGTTGTATTTAATACCTTTGGTTTTAACAATGAATTAACCATGGTTAGAAAGGTTTCGTTTGTCTTTTTTGGATAACACTCATACTGTATTTACATAGAATACATCTGATGGTTGACGGCAAACCAAGTACATTTCCTCGCACAAGGAGAAAGCAAAAGTACCAGTCAAAAGTTTGGACACACTTTCTCAATGAATTGAAAGTGTGTCCAAACCTTTTACTGGTACTTTTGATGACAGACATGCATTTGTTTTACATGAAATATTAGACAAAATCACTTGAATATATTTTATTTCATTACCATAGCAACCTATTATCATCCATGCTTGTTGAGATGTGGACATTGAGTACTGTTTATCTAGATATCTTTACTTGTCAGGCAAAACAAATCTATCTCTTAAAATATCCTTATTTCGCTTTGTATCCCTTCTCCCCTCTCAGTTTGAGTTGGGAATAACACCGGTATTGAGGGTAAACACTCAGCTAGCTCAATTTGATTCTGGTTTTTACATTGGGGCGGGACGTTAGACATTTTCTGTCTTATTTATTATGACTATTTTTGTAAAGACTATGCATTGATTGTGTGCGAGGGTCACATTTCTCAAACACTTTCTGCAAACCATACTTTAAAACTCCTGAAAGTTGTATTAACTACACCACATACATGTCTTTTTCAATGCCCTATTACCTACTGGTTGATGGTCGATATCTCACGTCACTTTATTCTCTGTCCTCAACTTCTCGGACTACAGACTTCTTCCTCTTCCTGCTTACATTAATCAAAGCTTTCCTGTTTCCTCCTCTCCTTGTTGTCTTCAGCGCTCGTTATGGGAGCCCCAAACGACAGCTGCAGTTCTACAGGTACCTGTCTGTCTCTGTTTCTGCTGTCGCAATGTGCGACGCATTTCCTTTCAGATTTTTTGTGTGTGTGTGTGTGTTTGTGTGTGTTTAACGTATATATTTTTCTATATGAGCTGTATGCGTCCATTACATTTGTGTTTTGTTCTTTTTATTCCACTGTAATAACCTTGCTGTAGAGACTTGCTGTTCTGTCATTTAAAACCATACATCCATTAGTAAACCTCTGCGGCATAGATAACACTTATCATCATCTATTTAGCTGGCAATGCACTATCTAGCTTAAACCTGATCTGTGGAGATGATGGATGTTGATGCACAGTTGCTCACAAAACCTTTGAATCGACAATAAATGTCTAAGTATTAATGTTTCGTCTGCATTTTTTGACTTTTTTCCCCCTCAGCAATGACACTTGAGACGCCCACTTTTCTTGTTAAACCTCAACATGTGACGTAGAAGCTCCATACAGAACTGATATATGGACACTTTTTTTTGTTTTTGTGCATGATTGAGTATATTTTCATTTCCTTTGATCATTTCTCCTATATTAAACTATCGCCCTTTTTGACCTCATGGGAGTTCCTCCTGATCCGTCCGTGTCCTGCCCCTTTTCCTTTCTGCTGCTTCAGAACAGAGTCGGGTTCTATGGTGTGATATCAAGCCTCATTCTGCCGATCCAGTTATAAAAAGGCCTGACTATGTGGGTGTGCTTATAATGAACTCTACTGGATTTTATCTAGATGCCTTGCACCTTTCTGTGGTTTCCTGTCTCACAAGCTGCTGTCATGAGAGGGGGGATTGATTCGGAGCCCTGTCTCTGTCTATATGTCACTCATACTGCCTTCTGTGGCAAGTTTTATTCTTTTGAGTCATCTCAACACTGTAGCACACAAAGTGTATATTGTATAGCACACTTACTACTACTCACTAGTACAAAAGTTAAGTTGTGAAGTATTTAGATTGGGCACAGATGTGTCTTAACTCTAACTTTTTTAGCTTTCCGTTGATGAAGCTCATTGATTGTAACCTGTGTCCAATATGTCTGCGGTAGGAAAAAGTGATTTCAAGGATGTATTCAGTGTCCATTTAGTTCATCTCAAGTATTGCAGTAAAGCATTTTTTTTGCTCATATTTCCACCTTGAGCATGTTGATATTGGTTTAAAAATATTTAAAAACGAATAAAATGTCGACCATAAAAGCCACAACTTTCTTAGAGAGTGGAATTAAGATCAGCTTGGTTGATTACCAAGTCTAAAAATTATAATGAGTACTGGGAAAATTACATTACAATTACATTAATAAATCATTTAAAGCCATATTCTCCAAACTGGTTTTACATTCAAAACTTGTTCTAAATGGCATTTTATGTTTTTTTTTTTTAACTTGGTTTGACTTGAGCGGCAAAATAAGTTCATGTTGGTCAGCTAGTGATACTGATTAGTATGTGCTGCCAAATATTTCTGAATTTAGTGGTTGCTACTATAATTGTTAGAATTAAATTTGTTCCACTGATTTACTGAGCTGCCTGTTGGTTGTTTTTTTTTTTTTTTTTTAATTTTTTTACTAACTTTCAGTAGTGATGAACTTTAATTTAAGTATATTGGATGCTTCCCTCTCGGTCACTAATAAGACCGATTCTGAGCGGTCAGCTGACAGTCAGTCATTGGTCGCTTTAAGCAAAGCGTGATTTACCGGTGTGGTTTTCCTTATTCACTTGTTTGGGGAGTACTTGAAACATGCTCGCTTTTTTTTTTTTTGTATTTATGTGTACAGTACATCTTTGCTTTATACTTGGCCCGTTCTGTTTGTGTGTTTCATGTGCACACAACACTCAGGGCCCTCATTATTGTCCAGCTCGAAGTATTTTTTTTCCTGTGGAACAACAATCAAAGGCTTTTAGTGCAAAAGCTTTGGTGAATAATTCAGGGCTGATATTATTTGCTGCGGTTAGCAGAAACAAGACCGGCCACTAAACAACATAAATGGATCTCTTCCACGAGAGGAGGAGGGGAGGTGTTGCCCGTGGTAATAGAGTATGGTCCAAGTGGTGAGGGGAGGGAAGGATGCACTCTTATTCACTAATTGGTTTAGACGTTTCCTAGTAAGACACTCCCAGTTTGGGTGGACCCGCGCTGCTGTCTGCACTGTGCGTTTATAAGAGCAGAGTGGCACTCCGCAGCCTCGCTCATGAGCCGACCCCAAAGAAACCGGGTGAGTTTGAGGAGAGATTTGTGTGCGTGTGTGTGTGTGTGCGCGTGCGGATGCATGCTGCCATACCCTGAAGTGTCTTTATTTCTGACTTCTGCACAATCGAGGAAATCGGCTCTTCAGGAAATAATTTGTGGGAGAGATTAAATTCATGGGATCATAAACGGTTTGACGGTAGAATTAAGAACAGCTACAAATGGAGGTTTTTAAAGTCTGTTGTTTTCATATATATTATATATAAATTGCATTTTGAATTGTTTTATCACTGCTTGAAGCCTTAGTTTCAAATGGAGCAGTTATGGTAACCGGTGTTTTGTACACAGCAAAGGTGCTGTTCAAGTATATTTGTCAGTAGACTTTTGAAAGATCAATAAACGCTTACACGTCATTTTCCGTTGGTCAGAAAGAAGGATAATGACGCATATTAATCAAGTAATTCTTGTTCAGGCTACAGATTATACGATGAAAGGCAGTTTTATTTTGGTAAATATTTGCTTTCAGCTTGGCTCAAGTACCTTTGCGTAAATTCAACCTCACATAATTTTGGATTGAGCAGTTATGTTTATCGGAAAGGGCTCATTGTATATGTTATTATTTAACAGATTATTTGGTTGTAATCACATAATCTTAAAATCATGGTAATGGAGTTTGCTCTTGATAATTTAAACAAAGAAATAGCTTGAAATGTAATTTCAAGAAGTGTTTTACAGTTTTATCTGATTTTGTATCGAATGCTTGTTACACATTTTTCTAATAACTAATATAAAATTGCTAATATAACTAATTAATAATAACTAACTAATATAAAATCTCAGTTTTATACGGCTTTGCTGCAGGTGCTCGTAGTGCATTCACCATCAAGTTGTGTTCTTGTAGTGATGACCTGTCACAGTGCTGCCCTCTAGTGTTTGAGTTCAGCACAACACAGTGTTGCGACCTGACTCCTAAAGGCATCAAATAACTCGAGCCAAAGTTGTGTGTGTGTGTTACAGGAGTGAAGAATAACTAGCTAAAAAATGCTTTTCCTAAATTAAAGTCCAAATCTACGATACAGAGAACAAGTGCCCATCGTGTAGTTTGGGGATTCTTTAAGCGCTCGTGGCCGTTTTTTCCCATCCAGATGGACTTGTTGTGCTTTTTCAGTTGAAAGCAGTCCAAACATATGGTGGAAGCGACCAAATGACATGATGGACTCAGTTTGTCTCTCGGCTTTAGTTTAAAGAGACCAGGTCCCCTCCTGCTCGGTGCACGTTTGAATGCTTCCCTTTTGCAGATAGCATGTGCCATCTTTCGTCTTGTTCCTTAATCACCAGCAAGTTACCTGAATGCTCCCTATTGGTGTAATCCCTCCATTGCGCACCTGTCAGAGGAGAGGAGAGGGGTGGGGGGGTGTGAGGTGCGGGTCCTCATCGTGCGACTCTGATTACAGGATGCATGGCCCGAGCAGGGGAGCTGCTTTTTTTTCCCTTATGGGCGCAGGTGCTATTTAAGGAGGAGGCTGTGCTCTGCTGGCTCCTCACTCCAGCCACGTCCCTACTTGTGTCCCCACTTTAATCATTACTGCAAGGGGGTTGGGGGGGGCAGCATGTTTGCGGGAGGCTACGTTGGTAGCACCCGGGGGGCTCACGGCCAGCGCAGCTCCAGTCACTGTCCTCCTGAAAACCTCCAGATCCCCAAAACGGCAGCGCCAAGCACCGGCGTCCGAAAGAGCAGCAGCAGTGGCAGCGGCAAGATGCTGTCTATGACGTACAGCGAGAGCATCAGGAGCGGGATCAACCGCTACCACTCGGACCAGGGGCTCAATCAGCCGCCGGCCAAGCCCCCCGACCCGGTCGAGCTGCAGAGACTCCGGGACCAGAGGGTCGCCGCTCAGATTAAGAACATGGAGGACTTCATGAAGATGAACGGCCTGGCGATGGAAGAGTGTGTGTCCTATCAGACAGGCATGAAGTACAGGTAAGAGAGGGGCAGAGCTTCCACAGGGACTTTGATACTCCAGAGGCAGGGGCAGTGGTTGGGCTGCGGTCCCTGGAGGTCGGATACTTGAGGGCCTACTGAACAGGTGTGTGTGTGCCATCATGTCAGGGACTCGGTCCGTTTTGCACCATTGCTGTTGGTTTTTATTCAAATGCATTCTGACCTCGGAAACAAGTGCCGTCAGGGGGATGCCATGAGTCTCCCGGTCTCCGTAACGTCATAACGTCCTCTAGCCGGACGGCACTCATGCAAAGGAACTGAAGCTCAGGTTTTATTTTCATCATGTAGGTCGGTGGCATATTTACCGTACTACATGGGAAGGACAGACTGGCCCTTAAGGAGTTACCTGGCCCCTTAAAATCTCACTCCCTTTTCCCCCTTCATCTTGATTACAGTGTGGAGAACCCTAACCCTAAAAAGACAACAAGAAATGACTGCTTTCAGTATATTCAAAGTAAAACATGAATTTAGTATTAGATGAGCTATTGTGCATGATTTGGGCTTTCATATTGTAATGCTAGTTAATGGATTGTCCTTGTTAGCAGTATTTTTTGATGTTATTTGAATTCTGCATGCCTTCTTTGAGTGCAAATGTATTTTCAAATTTTGTGATTTCGATTTTCCTAGATAACCAAAAGGGTAAAGTTTTGCTTAAAAGGTTGAGTAGATTCAGCCAATACTTTAATTGGTAGGTCAGAATGTAGTCAAGTCCCAATGCTTTTTTTCCCCATATATATTTTATACCTCTAATAATGATTCATACACATACTTACAATAAAAAACTAACCATAAAAAGCAAAAGTCCTATTTGACGGACTGATGCTCGAAGGGTCAAAGTCCGTACTGCAGGCGGAGCGGTTGCCGCGTTGAAGCCTAATAAGCTGATGTTGTTATGGACATGGATATCTTTCCTCACTCAGAGGCATGGCTGCTGTTGTTTTTGACTGAGATCAGTGACTGGAACCCAGGTATGGTTGGCTGCTGTCGCCCTGTCTGGGATGACCAAGTTCTACCGTCCTCTGTAAGGCACCGTTGTCACGCCGTGCTGCCGTGTTTCCTCAGCCATAGCTACCTCCTTGTTGTGTAAAAGTTGTGTTGAGAGTGTATGTAGACCAGTTTACCGCAAAAAGGTTGTGTGGTTCTTTATCTATAAACCTCAAAGAGCCGACTACAGTCAGCTTAGAAATGACACTTAAGCTTTGGTTTGATCAATCTGTCTTGATCTGGTAACAAATCTAATCGTGATTTGTGTTAATTCTTTGTGGCGTTGTGTTTAACCATTGGTCGGTTTACCACACAAGTGTTGTCCTGTCAGGTCCTGTTGTTACCCGTATCGTTGTCCTCTGCAATCGAGTCAGCAAATACATGCAACCTCTGACTCGGACTCATGATTATTTCAGGCATTACATTGCCATTACAATCTCCAGTTACAAATACCACTTTACAAACACAAGCAAAACGGAAATATATTATAGTCTTTCTTTATTTCTCTCTCTCTATATACTGTATATAATATATATATATATATAGTCACTATTGTGCCTGCATACCTGTGTGGCAGGCCTTCCATAATCACAGATATTTGTTTCAAAAAATGAGGAAAAAAAACTTTACCTGCTATATGTAAAAGTATACAATAAGATACGATTAACAGTCTTATTTCTACATACTATGAGCACTAGTTTTAAATTATCCTGACTATTTGAGTTGCAAAATATGCAACATTTAAAACCAGAGGATGGGAAATTAAAACTCCTAATATTCCGCCTGTGAAACAAAATCCCCCCACTTAGTCGGCCCATTTGGAAAACAGTCCCTAGTGTCCATGTGCTCAGGACTGAAAGAGCAGGGCGGCGGGTAAAGGAGCCAGCTTGAGTTCCCTGAGGTGAGACAGGAAGCCGTGTCTCCTATATGAGCCGCATGGAGGTGGACTGAAGAATGGAGTAGTATAGATTTCTGAAAGGACTTAACACTAATGGAAATGTTAATGAGCTACAATAAGAAGATCCAGCATGCAAAGCTTTTTCTGACCACAACTGTTCCTCACTGTAGAGTACGCCTACATTACATCTGGGATTATATCGGAGTTGTTTTAATGGAAATGTCAACGTGGCTGGACAGCGTATTAGTTTAATTGAAGATGAATTAGTCAAGGCTCGGCCACTAGGGGGCACATAACCAAGCAGACCAATACAGCTCCGGCGAGTTGCTCACTAATGTTGATCAGACCCTTTTTATTCTGTGTCTTGTAGTAGTGGAGAGGTGGTCTAACAAGCTTTCTGTGCTCGGGCTGATTGACTTCCACTCAGCTGCATAGTTCAATTGTTACTTAGAGCTTCAGGTTTCTGTCATTGTAGCCCTACGACTTTTGTGATGCTGTCATTTGATTTATTGTGGTTTTATAAAGAGAGATTAGACTTCAGAGCCAGGTGGGAATAATGCTTTTGTATGGCCCATGGGCTAAAAGTTATTGTTAAAAGTGTGCATGCAAGATGGCTGACAGACGAGGGGTGTTACGGTGGGACATTTTAAATTAAACTGACCCCTTAGGAGGGATTAATGCTTTTGTATGGTCAACACTCTTAAGACTAACACATATAAGGTTTCTATGAGATGAAATTAACAGAAATCGCTCATTTTTCCTCAACAGTACCACACAATACAAAACAATGAAATTACATATTTGAGTTTTGAGCATGCCCGTCAACACGTTGAACATCTTTACACATTTCCGAATGTACTGTATATCACACACACGCTGTAAGTAGTTCTGTTAATACCAGCTGGTCTCCACTAGATGGAGACCATGCCCCACAAGCACTTCATACACTTTTCCAGGCCTCCCACTAAGTGCCAAGACGCATTGACTGAGCACAGCGTATCACTTCCACACTGCTCAACATCCGAGGCAACTTGATATTTATCAGTTTCTATTAAGTTTAAATAGGTGTTAGAACTAGACTACCTACTTACCAGGTGGCAACATGAAGGAATGTTTCTTATTTCTTATGCGTTTGTTGCCTCTGCCTCAAAGTAGATCTGGGCAATATATCTATATAATGTCAATATTGTGATATGAGACTAGAGGGAATCTGATATTTTGGTGATTAGCTGATGACTATTTATTTAAAAATATATATATTTTAAAAGAATGGATCCTCGGGCTACAATATCCTGGCAATGGGTAGTGGCAATATTGAGGTATTTTGTTCAAAGATATTCACAGACCATCTCCACATCTGCCAGCCCTTCAAAGTATTATTCAGATATGTTTTCTTATATCTTACTCATTTCTGCACACACAAAGGTTTAGGACATAAATCTACAAACACTTTAAACTGTGAACAATTGGTCTTCTCAGCCCCAGCAGCTTGTGTGCCGGACTGTGGTGGTTGTCTTTAGGCGATCCCCCACTCCACAGCTAAATTTAGCGACAGACTTGGGTCCACAGCTGCAACTGGATACAGCTGAACGGGCAGTAGCCCAGCCTGCAAATCCACTATTGTGCATCAAACCCTCTGCCTCGTTGTCTTGCTACAATGATGAAAGCTGTTGTGTTATAGTCTGTCTCCCTCACAGGGGTAGTAGAGGTAGTAGATGTTTAGGTATCAGGGTAGATGATTTGGATTGCGCTGGTGACCTCTCCGGTTAATCTTTGAGCTATCTCTGTCTGGCCCGGTCTGACAGCCTGTCAGAGTGTTCCAGTCAGAAATGTTGTGTGGGCACAATGGGTGAGAGTGCCAGGGATTACGCCGTTCTATTTTGTCTTGGTGCATTGTTATATTTCAAAGGTCTCTTTATACACCGCCGCTCAAAGAGACAACTGTCATGATCAGTCGGTACATCGTCTTGAATGCCCCGAGTAGGATCCTAACTCAAAATAGTGTCCGTTGTCGTCATTGTTTATTTATGAAGTTGTAACATCTGATTCCTAAGCCTTTACATTTGGTTGGTATTGCACCGTAGTTTGAACTTTGACATCTCTGATTTGTGTGTAGAAATGCAGCCGTAGACCTCACAGAGGTCGTTGCTTTGTCACACAAGTAGTTGCTGTTGTTCAATTGGTACGAGAGACTTTTTACACTTGTTGTTTTCAATAAAGTCTGCAATAACAACAGGTAGATCAGGGGTGCAGCTGATGCGTCTGCTTCTTTTTTGCTCCGGTACCTGTGAGCATTGCCCTTCCATACATGCACTTACATGCCCCTCCACGTTAACCGCGTTTCTTATACACGCCCAAAGACGTGTGTGTGTGTGTGTGTGTGTGTGCGTGTGTCACTTGAAGCTGCAGGAAGACTACTCTGTACTTTCATACCCAGTAGTGACAGGAGGGAGGCGCTTCCCACTCTAAAACTGGACGTTTTGTACCAAACAACGTTCAGTACCTTTTCCTGAAACAACGTGTGAAGTTGTGCTTGTTTTCTCCAGGCACGTTTCCATCACTGTGGTTCTCTCTCCAACTTCTCATTGAACACCACCACAGGTCACTGTGGCAGACTTAATGCATGGGGAAATGTTCTTTATTGCGGTTGAGCAGTTTCTCAGGAAGGAAGCGAAACCAGGTCCCAAGTTTGTGTGTTTTTTATTACTTCAAGAAAACACCTGCAAACAAAGTGTAGTTTTTTGTCAACTGACTTTCTCTCTTGATATTTTCCTTCATTGCTTTGTTAAATGGAAAAACCTTTTCTCTCGCTTTCTCATTTTTCATTTTTACTTTATTAAAAGCAGATTTAGTATTTTTATCACTATATATTCTCCAGTGGTTCCCGTTTAGTTTTGTCATTTGCAAATACACAATGTCCACTCAAGCTGGATCTACCTCTACAAAACTCCAGTTTAGACTAAATGTATTGTATGGTTTTCTTCTGTAGTTTCTGCTGGTGCTGTCAGGCCTGTGTGTTGTGTCTATTCTACCTCATTATTTGCTTTCAGAGTCATTGTGTTGGTGTAGGAGCTCTGCCAGCACCACCAAACAAAAGGTCCGACCTCTCGGCATGTCTAGGGCAGGGCTTTTCTTACACCGACATGATAGACCTTCTGCCTTGTTTCTATATTTACAAAGCTAGAGGCCGTTCAGGGTGACCGAATCAGTAGCTGAGAAATAAATAGGAACCATCTGTTTCATGAGCATAACTCTTGTGACAGGAACATCAAATGGCATCAACTAGAAAGCCATGGGTGATCCACTGTAATAGATCTGTGTCTGCTTTTGTAGCTGTGAGGGACATCACAATACCAGGTTAACCAGTATTGTACCAAATTATTGTTCATCCACTGTTGCAGTAGTATAAGTTGTTTGAGCATTATCAAACAGAGCAAATTCTGACCCACCTGTTATTTTGCATCTCAAATATGGACCGACTGCTCATTGAATTTTACAATGGTTGACGTCATCCTACTTTGGGCTAATTGGAGATTCTTAATATTTGTTAATCAGTCAACCAAAATAGTTGTAAAACGGTTTCATCAGTGTTTTAAATAACACAACACACAGCTACATTCATTCCTTCAAAATGACTCTGCTACAATCCACTAGATTTTTTATTTTGTCTAAATGATACGTCTTCTTGAATGAAAGAACCGCTCCTGTACCGACATGACTAGCGCCTCTGACTTCTCGTTGCTTAAATTCTACGCCTGTCCATCATGGGATGCCAGCTAGCCAGTGAGTGCTGTTGAAATCAAGGCTTGTTCATCTCAAGTTGCCAATGGTACATTCTAATCGAAGACACAGCTATGATGTGATGGTAAGAGTGCCGACTTGAAGAAGATTGAGGCTATTTGTCTGTATTGAGGCCACCCAGGTCTTTTTCACTAGTATTTGAACTCTAAAGGCGAAGAGGCTCGAAGGCAAGCGGCCGCTTCATCCCACCGTGTGTGTGCAGTATGAAGCACTTCTGCCTGGCAACGCTCCACTGCGTGAACCTATGGGACAGATGCACATGGACGGGCCGGAGGAGGATCTTCTGTTGAATAGGACAGATTATTGTGCTTCCTCCACTCTCTCTTCTCAGATTAGTGAGCGCGCTCCCGCGTACTGTGTGACGCATACCGGTTTGGTTTAGCTACAGCTTGTTCACAAGCCTTACATCGCTTTACATCTGGTCATAACCCATTAAATATACAACAAAAATGTACAAATATGCTGTATATATTTTTTTCAAATGATCTCGGAGAACAGCCAAAGATGGAAGTCATCGTAATGGCTACACTACATAATAAGAGGGGTTCCCTGTCTGCTGGTTTTCACTGTCTCAGCTCCCGTTAGATGTGTCGACGGGGACAGCTGAGACGGCGACTCTTCTTGAGCCCAGCTGTCTGCCTGGAAATCAGTCATGTTCACTGGAGAATTAAGAATTGCGGCGCTCGCTGCACACAGATGTGTCCCGCACTGTGTTCTCAGGAACTCCCAGAAAAACTATAATGATAGGAAATAAGCTCGAACCAATTTTCAACATTTAATACCCCCTTCTTTTCTCCTTTTTTTTAAACCGTTTATATCAGAGATTTGCAAATACATTGTTGCTCAGATAACTTTTTTTCTGCTTCACTTAATTACAGCATCATTACAGTGTAGGGTCCATACATTAGGTACGTATAGAACGACCTGGGGATGCATTAATCTGCTAGAGACTCATCTGTCAATCTGTCTGACCTCACATCCCTTTCCATTAACTCTGTTTAGCCCTTTCACCCACTCACTTACACTAGCACACACTTCTGTCTCACCACTCCCATCTCAGGGATATCCTTTACACTTTGTTACTCAAATCCTCACTATGATGCTCAATTAAACCCTCTGTGAGTGGAACATTAACCTCCATTAGACAGCTGACCAACAGTTACACATGATGCAAATGAGGTTATCCTCAGCTTGGTGAACAGGGCGCTAACAATCGCAGTGATGTCACTAGATACATTTTCCTCACCGTCAAAGGTAAATCCTCAGTGTATTCTCAGAGGACCTCCTGCTCACAGGGCAGAAAGACCGTGCTTTCCCAACTAGTTTGGTCACTGTGTGGGTTAGCGCCCTGCAGCATCTCTGGATGCCAGTTCCTGTGCCGTCCCCAGCTCAACCGAGGTACACAGACCGCCCCTGAGACCAGATTAGTGAACGACCGCATGAGACGCTCGGGAACATTACATTTTGGGATCTTTTTCAGATGACTAAGGGCGTTCTTTTTTTTTTTTTTTCATCAGCTCACTGCAAGAATTGATTCATAGAGCTGTGGAGTGTTTTTAGAGCTAATGCTGCCGTTGAGGTGAAGCATCGCTGCTCGTATACCTTTTGTGGTCAGAGTAGTTTCTGTCAATGAAAACCCAGTGATCGCCTTTCCCTTTGTACCACTGAAGTTGCTCAGCTGCAGCACGTGGTCCGTAAGCTGGGAGAAGTGATCGCCAGCCCCAATCAGGCCTGAAAATATTAACTTCTCTCCTCATCCTCCCTCGCACATTTAATGAAGTGCCAGGCCAGGCCCCATCTGTGCTCTGCACACACACACACGAGCAGTTTTAGCAGCTCAGAATATTTTTTGGGATAACCACTTAATGAGGCCCTTAATCAAGGCAAGGAGACGTTGGGTTGAGTCACTCTACTGTGCACACCGTGAACATGATGTCACTAATTACAGCAATATAAAGGTTAAAGTTCTTATCTTTAGTTCAGTGTCCTTTATGACTATAACAATGGATATAGGTTCATTCCAAATGTGCTTCCACAGACTGAATGAGCACAAAGCAGATAATAGTTCAGCCCAGTAATTGCTCAATACCAGCATTGAGAAAAGAATCCTAATTAAAGTGTGCATGAAAAGACTGAAAAGATTATAAATGTAAAGCACACTGTTCAGATTGGCTTTGACTCTGAGATCACCAGCCGCTGACGTGTCTTCGTCGGGGTCGTCTCGTGGGTCAGGTGAGTAAAGACTTCAGTGGTGAAACAAGCACACCGGTAGTTTATGGGTCTTCAATGTCACACGGATGAAAGACCTCCCCTTCAACAACGCAATGAGTGCGCTGCATGGGTTTTGATAAGGTTTTGTAACTAAAGAGATCCAAAATGTTTCTCCAGTCGGCTCTTGACGTGACGATGAAGTGGATTTAAGATGCCTGTAGGGCATGCTCCCAGCAACACCTGCTAACTGTGATTTCTTTAGGACGCACGCTATCGCGCCGTGATCAGTCTGTCATCTTTTATCCCGTCTTTTGGTCCTTTTTTTATTGTCAAAATACAAAGCAAATAAAACGCATGCTGTTAATCTGAAGAGAGTTGGCAGATGTGCCTGATGTGAATTATTAAATTATAGTAAGTGTGACAGGCGTGTAGTGGAATGAGACCATTTGTTGCAGTTTATGGCTTCTGGTGATTACATTGGTCATGCTTTTCTTAGTCTAAGATATTTGACAGTATTAATAATACAAATTGGTGTAATATGGTTTGCATTTGGTGATGAGTAAGCTCGACAAAATGCCCAAAGGATCCATTATTCAAAATGTTTGTTATATTGATTAATTTAGGTGATGGATCACCAGACTGTCAGATGATGCATGCTTGTATTGATCACTGTACATTGCACTGCCCAAAAGTCAATAAATGTGTAGACTTTTGGATGCAGATAAATCACGGTCCTACAAAGGATTCATATGATTTAGTAATGATAACAAATTGGGCTCAACGTACTCGTAGAAAGCCTGCAGCAGGGTCTTAAAGCCTTAACAATATACTGAAGGATGAAGGTTGTTTTTACATTTTTGTATTGCACCCCATTGCTTGAATGCCGATACTGCAGAAGTGTTCCGTTATGTAGCCAGGGGCCTGGTTTTTCTCTACTGATGCGGTATATGTGCAGCCTGAGCTCCTTTATCTGGCCCCGCCCCCTTCTGAAGACCTTGTATGTCACCGACCACGGTCGCCCCGGAGCAGAGCGGAGTCGAGTGGATGGCGGCGTCACCTTGCCCTAGCAGTGGCAGTGTGTGCCCGGGCCGTACCCTGCGGACGCCACGCCACACTGCCCTCAGGCTCAACTGCTTTGTCTGCAAATGAGTAGAGAGCCAATGGCATCAGCCCAAATGTGTTCCGCCGTCACCCCGTCACACAGCGCTGCAAAGGGGGGGCGAGCCAGTCCATCCAGCACATATGCCGCCCGCGGCGCTCACTGCAGAGATTGCTTTGCGCATTCATGCAAAAACAGGGGCTTCCTTTTTAAATATCTCAGGAATCAGGAAACGTTTATTTATTGCCATCATATGTCAGACATACATAGAATTTGATTTGGCGGTTGGTGCATGACGTAAGACAATGACAACATAGTGCAGCAATGTGATAAAAATAAAATAAAAATATATGCTATGGGTTAGTACGCTAAAGCTATGGGTTAGGTTAGTAAGTTAAAAAATAAAGATAAAGTGCACCAGCTAAACAGAAAGTGACAAGTGAAAGTGACAAAGTGTATGTGCATGAAGAGAGTGAGAGTCAGTCAGGGGGGGGACCCGGGCTCTGTTGATGAGCCCGAAGGGAAGAAACTGTTAGTGTGACGGGAGGTCTTAGTCCTGATGACTAGGAAGGAGCCCTCGAAAGGCCGCCTTGAGCACGGCTTCTCTGCTCTTTTCGTACAGTGTGATATTTAAATCAGATTTGAGTTAAATTAAACCTCTTCTCCACATAGGGTTGTATTTAAGTCTAGACGATCAAAGGTCATTGCTCCGAGAATAGATCTGTCAGTCAGCACCAGCGGGGTTGCTAGATTCCCGTGATGGGCGTTGCTTCCTTGACTGCTTTACAATACATGTCCGCTCCTGATGGCATCTCTTTTAATTATCTCCTGGCACACTAGCTGGTCCACTCTGAAAGGCTTCACTATTATGTTACTGGGATTGTGTGTATGATCTAGTCTCTCTTCAATTGGCATCCATTGTTGCATTTACTCCAATTACTGTGGTGTTTACTTTCAACCTGCAACCGTTATCATTTAGTTGCTGTTCACCTAGAATCATCTCATTGGTCCTAATCTAATAACCATTAATGGCACGTATTGTATTGTATGGGAATCTATTCCACCGTATTCTCCTGCTACAGTAATTATTTTCCAAGTTGAAGAATCTACCAGATTTAAAAAAAAAATGCAATCAAAAGGAACTAAGAAGGATGAACACAGCGTGCCAGTTCAGTCTTAGACAGCCCTGCCTTTAACATTTATTAACAAAGATAAAGTTACATAATGAATTTTTCATGGGCAGTTGAACACACCCACGTCAAAGCCCCTTTTTCTGGAGCCATAGGCTATTGCAAGGTCCTAACCAGCAAGTATTCCTGTTCCCCTTTTTGCTCTTGTAGAATAGGCTTTATTGGATGTTCAGACATACAAAGAGGAGAAAAATAAATAACAAATGGGCTAGCTTTATCTTAAGAACGCTGCTGTAAACACAGCAAATTCCAAAGCCCTGCTCTCTCTCGCTGCTGTAGCTCTCTGCATATTCCTCCACATAGCTCATATCCCTCCCACCACCTCTCTCACTCTCTCGCTCTCTCTCCTCCCATCGCTTGCATGTGTGCACCGTGCAGCTTTACACAGAGCACGAGGCATACAGATGTAAGTTTAAGCCAGGCAACGGCCAGAGGTGGCAAGGTTGCCCTTTTGCTAACATGGAGTAGTATTCAGCAGCCAGCTCAACTGTCAAGGCGGACCCCAGAAGGCGAGATGAAAACCTCCTGGAACTGTGTTTTTGTGTTTTATTCCCTCCATCCTTTTGTGTGGATCTATAGCTTTCCACTCTCAAAGCTTGGCAGCAAGAAGTGTTATCTCCACCACGGAGCTCCGCTTTAAAAGGAAATTGCAAGACTAAATCTGTCCGTCACCCTCTGATTAAAAGATAAGACGAGGGACGACACCCGGACCAATCAAGGAAGAACTTGCAGAAGGAAATTTACACAAGCTTTGATATTGTTTTTTGGGACTCGAATTTAAAAGCTTGGTACTTGGCCTGCATTAGCTCTTTGTACCTGAGGTCTGCAGTGATTGCATATTTGATTCTCACGCCAGCTGAGACGGAGATGCTGTTTTGTAGTGCTTGGATTTGGACTCTCCTTGAGAGGATTTCGCTTTCACCTGATCAGCGATCCTTCACCGTTTGAAATCCATTCTGATCTGCCTTTCCACCCTCTTTTATTTTTTTCTACTGAACATTGTTGAGCTTAGTCATTTGGGCGACTGGGCAGTGATTTAACGGGGGCACTCTGCGTGTGTGGCTGGATTCCGACTGATCCGTCTCTGCTCTTCAACCTTCCCGGGACTTTGTCTCAACTGACTGGACGTGCAGAGCGTTTAACTATATCGTCTTCTACTGGGACGTCCGCCCAGCAGCCACAATGCAGGTGTCACTAGTGTGCACGGACCACCGCGGGGGGGTGAGCCGCACCACGGAGGACCGGCTAAACCGACAGAACGCCAACAGCCCCAACACCGGCACCCGCAGCAAGTTCAGGGCCGTGGCGATGGTGGCTCGAAGTCTCGGACAACTCTCTGTGCAGAGTGTGCCGACCTCCAGCGAGCAGAGCATGAGGACTGGCATGAAGTATAGGTAGGGCATGTCTGAGAGGTTGTTTTTAATCTGGCCATAAAACCCTGAGACATTTTTAATGGAACTCAGGATTTTGCACCTATTGCTAAAGTGATATTTGAATGAAATCCTTCTTTGCCGAGACTACAATTAACACTGTCCATTTTACCCGATCTGTTATCGTACACCCTTTTTTCTTCCTTACTTCTTCCTGTCAGAACTGCTATTGATGACCATTTGGACAAATAAAATACACTGTGCACTTGCTTCTACAAAAGCTGCGAGATCTGAGATGGAACAATTTGCAATTTATATTTTTATCCGCTCTTTGCAGCAATACAACTTGTTGGCTTTTAAATTAAGCTTCTGGTCGCTGATGTCTAATCTGTTTTGAGAGGAAAAACAAGCACTGCATACAAAGTGCAGTAAGCTGCATTTGTTGAGCTTCAAATGGAAAATTGATTCATATTTTCCAAAATTAGTCTGGTGCAAGAAGACTATTATGAAAACCTTTTTGTTCACTTTGTGCTGATAATCCCTTCGTTTTTTTTTAGTACTGGCTTATATAGATTATCATCAGTACAGATCCCTTTGGGGTAACTGTTTTTAATCATTGACTCAAAAGCTGCATTGACTGTTCTGTCATAATAAAGAGTGTCACTGTCGGGCCGTGTAAACAAACACTTAAACCTAATGATAGCTTTTGCCCACAACATTGTATATTGACATTATTGAATATTGAATATTTAGCAGCCCCCTTCAATCATTTGATCACTGCTCTGTTTTGGTATTTACACTTCTGTAGCATCACTTTGACAAAAAGGAGCAGATTATGAAGTGGGAAACCTTTAAATTCTCATTCAAGAACTGCGGGTAAATTAAGTGACCCACAATCTGTCTGCAGCATTGGTGAGTTCCTATTACCTTTCAGAGTGGTACGGTACAGTACGTTGTGATCCATTTATGCAAGATATCTAGTTTGCTATAGTGACAATTCATTTGGCAAAACTCACCCTGCATAACATTAAGCCTGCCTGAAATGACGGTGTCACGGGTGAGAACACTGTGGACAGGGGGAGACACACAAAACGCATCCACTGATTGGGAGAAACGGCAGCAGATGAGTCACAATTTAGGATAAAGACCTAAATAAGGAACCTCAGTGCATGAATTAGAATCACAATAGAGCAGGTTTAGCACAAACGACACATCTCAATTCAACAGCTGAATCTATTTACAGTGTGTTTCCATTCTCACACTATTCATTCAATTCAAGCGACTTTACTATATAGAACATTTATAATGATGTAACTTGCATATTTCTTGCCTTAATTAGTGCTTTAATGGTCTTTTTGCTAAAAGGGGCAGCTAGTTGTGAGAGAAAATGATTTGTACTGAACACACTTCTTGGTTTGGAGAGTGATATTAAAAATAAAGTGCAGATGTATTTTTTATCAGTCAATATAGGGGCCAATTAAGAGCCTCTGCATCAGCAGCTTTTGAATCGTTTCCCTGTTTTTAACCGTTTCATTGCATAAATATTCTACAGGATCATTTTTGTTGTTTATATGTATTGTCCTTCAAGTGGTAGATGACTTGTTTTCTGATATTTTCTTACCACTTTGCAGTTTGGCTTTCTTGAACAAATTGTACTTTCTCGATTCTTGTTGTTCTGGGTCTTTACCCTCTTGGTTGAATGCACTTATTATAAGTTACTTTGGATAAAAGCATCAGCTAAATGTAAATAGAATTATTATTTGTATTGGAATTCATATTCAGTCTTTTTCAAATGCAAAAACCTCAGGTGACAAAATGGATGGTGTTCCTTTTATAGAGACAGGTTAACGATGACTGTGAAATTAAGATAAGGCGTTGATTTGAGGGCGCACAGTACCCAGCCCCAGAAGCCCCCGATGTGACATAACAGTCCTTTGCATCTGATTTGCTGGCGGCGGCGTCGCCATTTTGGCTCACTGTCATTATTGAGTCTAATGATATTGAATGGGTTAAATAATTTTCATCTTGCAGGGCCAGGGGCTGTTTGTGTTCTTCTTACGTACTTTAGACTTCACTGGGGAAGTGAACTCTAAAGTATGTAACGGGCTTTGTGTTTGCATCTGATATAAACTGAAGGTTATGTAGGCCTAAATGCAGAGTGAGGCTCGGCGATGCACGCATCGTGGTTTTAAAGAGATGAGAATGAAAGGGAGGGAAGGAAGGCAGAAGAGGGGGAAAGAAAGAAAGGGAGAGTGCGAAGGCTAATGTTGTGCAGGCACTACGCCCGAGAGGAAGTACAGTAGGACGGAGTGATCTCTCCTCGTGTCACTTTGTATCTTTCAAACAGGCCTCTCCGAGGTTAAGCTTTCACGGTCTCTAACACGCCTAACGTTTATCTTTTCATCCTTGAGCTCAAGGATTTTTTTCCCCACCTTTTGAATTTGAGTTTTACATTTTGACTATTGAGTTTAACAGGTTCATAACTTTCCCCCAGATGAAAAGAGTAAAAGCTTATAGACTCGACAAAACTTTCCACAATTATCCACACTGCAGAATAGAGGTTTGGAATCGAAGGAGTCATTTCCTTAAATGGCAGCCTTGAGCTGGAATAAACGGAGTCAGTCTTCATCCACAGGTGAGGAAGCGTGTTTGGTTGGAAGTGACCTACCGATCAAAGTCGAGCAAAACCATCAAAAGGAAGATCTTTTCAAGGTGTGTAGGGGGGGGGGGGGGTTGCGGCAGCTGTAGTATGCGGCTTCACCAAAGCCAGAGCACCTCTGTAACGTGTCACCGGGTCTGAATGATTTGACCGGTTGAAATCATCAAGCTTGACTGAGCACCTGCAGCTTCTCCAAGGAATTATTTAAAGGGCTCCCTTCAGCACGGAGTTAATGATGCACACAAAATGGCTCATGATTATGTAAAGTAGTCTTGCTCAGGGAATGGAGGAATATTGGTGTAAATGGGAAGGCAGTGCAGGTAGTGAGTCAATCACGTAAAGCCCCTGCTTTCCACTTTCCGGTTATCAGCTCTTCCCTCAAATAACCTAACCCAGGAAATGATTCTTGAGGGAATGAGTAAACTCTCAAAGGGGCACTTTAAAATGCCCTTTCCGCCATAATAAACTGCTGAAAAGTTTGATGACATCAATTTTTGGTTCAACTGCCATTTTTGTGCTTTTCAATTTACCTTTTCTGGAGGACATTTGTGCTTTAGAAGGATTTTTTTTTTGTTAACGCACCGTATTCTTCTTTGTCACATTTGCTTTGCTGTATTGCACTCAGCAATCTGTCCTGCTGTAGCCATGTAAATCAGAGCTGACTCGTCCTCCTCTCCCGGTGTAAATCTTTGAGTAAGTCACCTCAGCCCAGACTGTCAGCAGGATTCCTCGCATCTCTCTCATCCACTTTTGGTTGTAAAGTTGATAGCGAATCGCAGCAACAGTAAATAGTCGCTGGCAGTGTTGTGCAAGCGGATGGCATTTATATCCCACCACTGTGTTGTGTGAGGCTGGGATGTATCATTACAAATTACAGAGATACAACCTTTAGAAATGCTGTTTTTTAACTAGTGCACCTGCAAGTATCTTGATTTAACATATGGCAGAATTGAATGTAATATGTGAATACTTACAAATGAAATGTAAATGAATGAATGATCAAACAAGTCTAATGTTTCCTCATTATATTATTACCTGTGATTGCAGAAAGGAAATCAAATTGGTGGTACTAGATTACAATAATCTTTTTTTTAATTTTAAAGATATAACCAGGGATGTTCTTCAGTATTTTGTCACACAAATGAAAAGCATGCATCTTTCAGTTTTTTTGTGGGACAAAAGCTGTGGGTGTGAGATTTCGGGCGTCACGAGTGTGGGTGCATGCTGGGACGTTTTCCTGCATTCCAAGGGCTCTCCATCAGGGACCCGGCTTTCCACAGCCTGCACTCCCCCTTGAAACATGAATCATAAATACGCCGTGATAGTTGAGCTGAAAACCCACATACAGGGCCAGCTCTGATGGTCGTATGAAGACTCATCCACAGCACAGATTTCAGGCCCACAGCAGCAACTTGGGTACCATCGTAAGTGTGCTCAGAACGTACACCATCTGTTTGCTGCGGGCGTGTGGGGGAAAACGGTGCCAAACGGTGGGATGGTTCAAATGATGTAGGCTTGTGTTTAACTGAAAGCATTGTCCCTGTTGGTACATGAGTAAGCCAGTGAGGTGGGGAGGGGTTGTTTTGCTTTATACATATTTTGCTTATGTGGCTATAAGTGCGTCCGCATGTGACAGACACACTTCTATTATGTTGAAGGAGAAAATGAAGACAGCTGTTACTTCTTTGCTTCACTGACTAGACATTAATTAGTGTGTGTGTGTGTGTGTGTGTGTGTGTGTGTGTGTGTGTGTGTGTGTGTGTGTGTGTGTGTGTGTGTGTGTGTGTGTGTGTGTGTGTGTGTGTGTGTGTGTGTGTGTGTGTGTGTGTGTGTGTGTGTGTGTGTGTGTGTGTGTGTGCGTGCGTGCGTGTGCGCGCGTGCGTGCGTGTGCGCGCGTGCGTGCGTGCGCGTGTTAGCACCACTCACTTTTTTCTCTGCATGGTATTTGCTCAAATGCTCTAGAAAAAGCCTAGATTAATTGTTCCTTTTTCTGGATTATCGAGAAGAGGCAAGTCCTCATTCTGTGGTCAATTGTGGTCAGTCAGTTCATACAGTTTCATGATATATTTTTCATCTAAAGTTCAGTAGAATGTCCACAGTTATGTTTAAGTGCTGTGTCACAGACATTTATATTTATAAAGCTGCCACTCCAGGCTTTTATTCTGCCTAAAGTAAGGGGACGGGTTTGGATTCACAAATGAGCACTAAATCAACAAACTGGGTTTGACAGCAAAATTTGTGGACTGCATTTCTTTCTGCATGAGAAGTGCTTCAACTCCATGTAATGTGTGTGCAAGAAGACGGGCAGAGTTTGAGCATATTAAAAAAGGAGAACAGGCCAGTAGGGGAGGGGGGGGGTCCCCCTTTTACCCTGCAGCATCATGCTCGGTCATGTATATTATGAATATTTGACCATAACCTTTTTTCTTTTGGGTGATGGCACCCTGCATTTTGCTCTAAAATCAATAGAGAGGCGATCTTTTTATCAGCAAGGTGGTATCCTTCAAGCTATTTGGAACCAGTTAGGACAGTTTTAATATTTACATCTAAATACCTCTATTTGAGTTACAATGATTTTCAAAATCCATATTAACAATCACGGAAGACTCAGGAAACCGAAATCAATGGCTAATCCTTGCACTGCCTTTCAATGCATCAAGGAAATTTGGTTTCTTTTATACATATATATTTAATTTTAAATATATATGTATAATAATATATATTTACAGCTTGTACAGAGCTAGAATAGAGTTTTCCTTCTCCTCTCAGTCCTTGTGCTGATGTGAACAGTTTTTGTTGTTTTTTAAAAAAAGGTCATCCATCTGGCAGCAAGTAAAGAGAGCCCTGTGATCGAATGCTGCAGCGTGTGCAGAAGTAAGTGCACATCCATTCATGCTTCGTGCCAGTGAGGTGAGACAGTGATAATTGGATAAAAAACTAGCTACAAACTGCATGCTTGTCAGTTATGTTGATGTAGAGAAGCAAAACATTTTCGGGGGGAATGTTCCTTTCATTCAAGTTTCCATGAGGCTCACACTTTAACACCTATCTTTTTGCTTAGTCAGCCCATTCCTAATCAAACATTGTCAACTCCTCAAGGTAAAGTGGATGTTGCATGAAGACGAATGGAGGAGGAAACCAGCTGCAGCCAGACAAGGTTTCTTTTTAAGGCGGAGCCACAATGTAGGCAGTATAAATAGTTGTGGTTGGTGAACACATCACTCAACACGTTCCTTTATTCAGCTCTGAGTCAATGTCAGTGAACAGGACAATAAATGAGGAAACAAGGTCACAAAGTCCTCTCTCCCACTCCCTCCGGTCCTCCCCGACACTGTACCCAAATCCAACTGTTCCTCCGTTTTCTCTCCACACGCCCACAGCAAACACAGAGCAAGAGTTTTTTGGTTTAGAGCTTTTTAACTTCTAACATGGTAGCATGATGTCTCCTGTGGTAGTACAACTCCATCCTTTCAAAGCACACAGAGCTCATTTGACATGGTAGGTGTTTTATTCATTCTCTATGTACGTTCTGGTTTAATGGGTGAATCAGTAGTCTGTCCCCTACACGCATCCTTTTTTTGGTGTTTTCCATCTCGTCGTATTAAACCAGAGTCTGTTTAGATGATTATTCTGCTTTCAAGCTGACTGTTGATGTATAAACCAAGTTGGCATTGTAGGAGCCTGAAAACAAAGAGGTGAGTGCACCGTGTGGCTGTTTATTCCCAACAACGCCTCCCCAACATTTACTTGCTGCTTTCTTTTAACCTCCCCTTGTCGCCCCTTTCCCTTTAAGGGGCCCCGATAATTTGGTGGTTACCCTACAGCAGGGATGTTTCAGTAGCTTTTCACAATTTTATAGTTAGACTGCAAGATTGAGACATTATTTGGTTGTACTTTGTAGCTCCCACCCGCTTTTGCTTCCAGTTGCAACCTCGAGGGGATTAGGAATATTGGTATGTATTGGTGAGAACAATAGAACATATCTTTCTTTTTTGAGACATCATGGTTGATGCCTTGTATCTGTTGACCATAAAGAAAAATAACCTCCTCCATTGTCCACAAGTCGACTTTCATCAATCACAGCCAAACACGGTGGACATAAACGAGCAGGATTCTTTGTGTCGAGCTGAAGTGAAATGGAGCCCGTCTATAAACAACCCCCAAATAGATCTCCAAGCCACCCTTAATCAATTAAATCAACATACCAAAGTAAAAACATCACCATGTCCACTTGTGCTTCAGGCTACTGTGATCAGAAGGTTTCCAACTGTACTGAACATGTAGCCCGGGTCCCTTTGTGTCTCGTCGGGCTTCGTCCCCGCAGTGCTGTTGCGTTCCGGCTCTGTACTGTTCTCGTCTCCTTCATTATTGAAGGAGGCGTGAGATTACTTTTCTCTTGTGGTTAGTGTCTGCTGAGGCTCAGCGGCAACCCGACACCTGCCTGCTTACAGACCCCCGGCACAGGGTCACTGCAGCAAAGCACAATGCGGTATTCAAGGCCAGGCTGGTAAAATATTGAACAAAACCATTCGCTGACAAAAGGAGAACCTTACAATGAGATTGATTGCAAGGGCAGAGCTGTGTGTTCTGATACCCGACTCATTTTTGGTAAAACGCACGGGTACTGTACGTACGTGCAGAATTAATGTGTAAATCATGCTTATGCAACACATGCACAGTAGGCTTTGTGTTAAGCTCTAACATGCTGAAGAACATGTTGAAAATCAGTAAGTGTGTGTATCCAATCTCTCATTTGACGGCTTTACTCTAATCTATTTTTCTGAAGATGCTTGTGCCCCATGTATTAACCCATGCAACACACTAATCCATTTAGGTATTTACATCTTGCACTTAACAGTGTTCAAAGACAAACTACTCGTTCAGTCGAGATGAATTTAGAGTGAAGAAGCTATTTAGCACCAGACAAATGACATTGTTCGTCATTTACAATTAACAATTTTAGCCAGTAAGCTGGCCCTCCACGGCCTCCGCTAGGTATTTTTTTCATGCAATTAAGAGGCCGTTAATTGTAGATCCGCTCGGGGGGAAGGGAGGGGTTTGCCAGAGGGGACTTGCGATGACCTTGTCACACTAGTGAACTGTAAGCTTGTGGTCCCACTGGATTCCTGTTTGTCTGTCTCTCGTCTCCCTCTTAAAATCATCGTGCTCTCGGATTCAAAGTACAACCCAATTACAGTCGTCACTGGCCAAATGGTGTCTTTTTAATGAGGCATGAGTAGACATTTTGAGCCTATTGCTTTACTTGTAAAGTCACACAGGATATGGTTTCATTTATTTTTTATATATGCTGTGATCGCTCTGAAATCTCTGGTGGCTAAAGGTTGACTTCTGATGGGATATGAAACATTTTGAGTCAGAGGGCACATGAATGGGGAGACTGCCAGCATCCATGGCACTTTAGTGTGGAACTAATGAGGAACTAAGTGAACATTTTAACTGGATTAACCCTTCCAAAAAATAGCATTTTAAGAAGCCTTTATTTTTCACTTCAACACACTTAGAGGACATGTGATACTGTTGAGATTTGAATCTATTTATTCTTCATTCTTTTGTGTTGACTTTGTTCAGACCACATT
The DNA here is from genome assembly GCF_949316345.1 of Pungitius pungitius. Classification (NCBI taxonomy): domain Eukaryota; kingdom Metazoa; phylum Chordata; class Actinopteri; order Perciformes; family Gasterosteidae; genus Pungitius; species Pungitius pungitius. Next base: position 20,169,914 of record NC_084907.1, on the reverse strand, counting down.
GAAGGCTTTTGTTAGTCAGTGCAGCAATTCAGCAGTCTTACCATGGCTTAAACACACACACACACACACACACAGTTCCACTCAAACATGGCATCACAAGCACCGTTCTATAACACGCACATCTGCTCCTACAGAGCTCACCTATCCTGTCTCCCTCTTTACTCCGTTTCATTTCCACTGTATTTCTACAGGCAGTCTTATAAAAATATATTAGATATCCTCCCACACATTCACTTTGACTCCTGCACATGTTACATCATTTGTAAAAAAAATATAAAAAAACACAGCTCTTTTATCTCTTTACACTGCCAGCTTATTTCTAGAAATAGATTGACCAGAGGTAGCACACTTCATATGTATGTATAAATCTTTTCCAAGATAAGTCATTTGAGTGAAACTATTCCAATCAGAAGATAAGATCTAAGCTGTATCTGAAAAGAATATAATGGCGTATTCAGCAATATGTTATTTTGATGTTGCCTTTTAAACTAGGAGCCACGGCTTTTTTTTTAAGTTCTTGCAACTAATGCTGTGATTCTCAGCGGAGGTTTTTTTCTAGACTGTGAGGCTTCGAGACGGCAGCTTTAGGAGCAAGTTGTTGTCAGTAGTCGAGCCTCCGGATTGCTTCGGAGGGATTTTAGTCAGATGGCGGCTGAGGGATCCGGGTGTGCTGTGAGAAATTTCAGTGGAAGTCATGGTGGGCCTGCTTAAGATCCACTTCCTCTCTTTGACATTTTGCTGCTCTCACACACACACGCACACACACACACACAAACACTCCTTGTCAGCACATGTGGTACTCACCTTGCTAACGTATCGCACGTGTGTTATCACTAACATCCGTACAAAAACCCAGTTTTTCTCCGCTTCCAGAACTTTAAGCTTCCACTGCACTAACAGGCTTTCCTCACATTACCATGGAGTCAGACAGTTGTTTGTGTATCAATATATAAATGAGTCCTACTAATGGTCACAGCCCCCTTAGTGCTGCATCGATGTTAATGTAATTCTCTCCGTTTTGACAGAAACCTTGGGAAGTCAGGCCTGCGGGTGTCCTGCCTTGGATTGGGTAAGAGACTTTTTAAACGTGAGACACACTGAGAAGGCTTTGTCCATCATAGTGTAGTTCAGCAAAAAGTTCCAGTATTATAAATGTCTTTTATTTATTTTTTTTGTTTCTTGTGCTTTATGTGCCGTTTCACTTGTGCAGAACATATAGAATATCGCTGTTCACTTGCTCATCTGTGTGCACATGTATGTTCTCTGACCCCACTTCCTTGTCCGCCTCTGCAGGAACATGGGTGACGTTCGGTGGACAGATAACAGACGAGGTGAGACTTAATGGAGTTTGTCATCCTCCATTAGTCAAAGCTGAGGAAGGGAAACCTTCCACATAATCTGGCACATCCTGCGTTGCTCTAGAAACCTATTTATATTTAAGGCAAAAACATATTGCCAGAGGGAGTCAACAGTCACAGGATAATAATCGCACGTTCAAGGAAGGCAAAGCCTCGGAAGCCTCCTTTAGTCATATGAAAGAAGTTCAATAATTGAAGTCTTCGCACCTCTTGGTTCCTCACTCCGTCCCGCCTCCTCTCTGTTCCTTCTCCCCTGATCTCTCTGCAGATGGCAGAGCAGCTCATGACTCTGGCCTATGAAAATGGCATAAATCTGTTTGATACAGCGGAAGTCTACGCTGCTGGAAAGTGAGTATATCCTGTGTCACAGGTCACGTAGTAATGAGCTGTTAACGTTGCGTGGTGCACCGATACTAAAAGGGCCCCGCGGTACCCGTATGTTAAAAACAACACGATTTTGCATATTTTAGTATCGATACTTCATTGAAATAACGCGCGATCGGGGAGCACTCACTGCACCGCTCCCTGTCATGCTGCCTACACACATTAACACATGACCTGAAGTGCACAAGCTTCTGCCGACCGGCCACAGCTTGTGTATAATAGCCGTGTCTAATCAATGCTATGGTGGCACAATGTACTTTCTTCGTTTATGTACTGGATCCTTATTCGCTGATGCCTTAGCGACTGCTAATCTTCCTGGAGTACTACATACAAAGCAAATGTAGAACATGACGTAAAATAAACAGTTAAAAATAGTACAATACAAATGCCTTTTGTTAATTGTTTAAAAAGCTGGGTAGGAACATGCTGCTAAAAAAGGAACCATCGAGATGTTTTATGTATTACTATTTTAGATAAATATATCAGTATTGTATTTGTGGTATTATATTGTATTCTGGTATTGTATCAGGCATCACGGTAATTATGTCAGGTAATAATTTTGTAAAGTCAGAATTTCATGAGGTTTCAGATATTCATTTTCGTGGTCTAAATTTACAGCACAGCCAGTGTTTATATTTTTAACTTCGGAACGCAGCCTAGTGCCGCCTCATTGATGCATGCAGGGATGCTTCAAATTCTTGCATGGATTAATCTGGCTTTATAGTAACTTGGGTGCTTTGAAATAATCTAGGGGATTATCCTTTACAAACAGTATCTGTGATTAACAGCACCAAGTCCTCCTTTCTGTTTAATCCCCCCAAGAATAGCCCAGTTGTGCCATTATGTTTTGAGAGATGCATCAGAGTGTCTCACAGGAAAGCTTCAAACAAAACAAAAAAGACTAGAAACCTGCAGCAGGTCTCCATGGTTTTCCTTAGCAGCTGTTGCCTACTAAAAGTCATCACTAGATGCTGCATTATTCTGCCAGCCGGGTGAAGGGGTTCAACAATCTGTTTCCCTTGTTGTTTTAATGAAGTTTACCTGACAATAAAACAGGGCACAGTTCCCGAGAAAGGAGGAATCTGTGACAGCGTGTGACGCAGCTCAGAATGTGTGGCACAGGTGTTAATCCTAATTACGTTCACTGCGAAGCAGCAGAGAGGAGCTTAGAATACACACACATACGGGTACAAAAAAAAAAATCACATTTTGCTCATCGGAATGGGGGAGAATAAAAAGCTTTCATTTTAAGTCCTTGGTTCTGGCTTACTGCGATTCCTTCATCAGTCAGACTTATAGTCCGTTACGTGGAGCTGTTGGGAGTCGGTGGCTGTACAGTTCGCTCCCGCAATGTTGCTTCTGTACTGCGAGCGTGGACGGGTACGTGAGGTCCGTGGGCTTCGCTCACGCTCGTCTTTCCGCTCATGCACATCGCGTCGCAGGTGGCTGTTTGTCTGCCGTGCGTCTTCTGGCTGTGGCCCTTTTTTAAAACGGAGAAACTGTCAGCCCACAAACAAACATTTAGCACAAACACGTATAGATTGTGCTTCTCAACCAGCGTATCCTTTTCTCAAAAATATAAATACAAATGTGTAGCAAATAATTGCTGTGTGTCTTGTGGAGCTGCTGTTATCAGCAAACACATATCGTAGCAAAGCATTTCTTTCAGGCTTAGGCCTTTTGCGCCACATGCATAGTAATGTCTGACACCAGTGACGAATTGGAAGCAAATATGATAATTATGGAGAAATCTGAAAGTAATGATAAAATATGCATGCGTAAATAATGCAACATTATTTTGGTCATAGTTCATCACATCAACACGCCGCTTGAACAAAGACTTAATTAACAAACGAATGAAGAAAGTCAACCTGCTCAAGGCACACTGTATCTTATGGCTGAGCTCCCAGATTACTCCCATTTCAGAAAAAGCAACACACAATGTTATGTACACAAATGCAGACTTTGCTGCTTTCAGAAGTGCTTGAGTGCTCAATGTTTAAAAAGCTGTGGGTCCAGCCGGCAGCGCCTGAAAAGGCTCGAAGTAGTACTTGTGCTGCAATATTTTTTAATACGTGATGGACAAAAGAGACAATATAAAAACTTGCAACGTTTAATATTATTAAAACATGACTCAGTGTCACAATGTCCTGTGGATAAATATGCAAGATTTAGTTCTCATGGAATTTGGCCCAGATGGCCCTTTAGAAGCATCCATTATTCTGGATCTGAATAGTGTTGACGCATGCTTTTTTCCCCAAACATCTGTTTCCTTGGCAACGATGTACTGTGTGTAAATGCTTATATCCAGATGGGCATGTCATCACTTTGCATGTCAGCCCTTGCTATTAGTGAATGAATGTGGGTGGGTACGTACACATGTCGTGTAAAGTGCTCCTAGAGTGCTAGGTGGAGTAGAAAGGCAAGAGATTCCATTTACAGAAAAATGTGTGGACTTGCATAACAAAAGAGTCGACCTTCAATACCTCATCCTGTCAGAGAGATGAGAGGGACACAAATAAACAGAGCGAAACCGGATGGAGATGAGGGTGTGCAATGTTTAACAGTTAAATAGTATTTTTTATCACCCTAAGTGATCATTAATAATATGCATTTAATATAAAAAATGACAGATGGGCAATAATAATGTCTTTGATAAGCAGTGTAAACTGACCCCATTGCAGTCAACAGCTAATCAGCAGCCTCAGGGCGGGATCAGCAGTGCTGCGGCTAAGGAAGTGACATGGATTGTACAATGTCAGGAAAGCTTTCCAGATAAACACTAATGTTACATAATGTATTTAGTCAGTTCCCGCTGAAGTAAACAAAGTATTTGTCCCCCCCCTCGGAGGTAACATTAACTTCAGTGGCTTAGTCTACTGATTACTAGCTCAAAAAAGATGAGCAGAAGAATCCTCACACCTAAAAAGCAGAACATAGTGAATCAAAAATTCTGCAAACACCAATCGGACGCTTGGCCAATGGCATGAATGCGTAACACTAATACACATTCATGAATGTGTAAAAGTTGGGGTCCTTGAAGATTTGAAAACAAAACATAATAGATTAGAGCAGCTGATTGTTTTCCATCAGGGCGCCTAAATATTTTTCCACGAAAAAATGGCAGTTGTTGTTGTTGTTGCATCGTTTCATCTGTGAATACAATTGTGTAAATAGAAATTGTGAAAAATGAGTGTAATTAATGAGATACAGAGTAAGAGGACTGTAGAGAGATCCTGCTGCTGGGTCTCTGCCCAGCCCTAATGAGCCCCATGTTGGTCATAATGTCACTCATTAGCACCTCTGGCTGCTAATGAGTGACATGGTGGGGCCTCCACAACACAGCTGGTCCTAGGCTCTGCTGTAATGTCCACACCCCACTACTAAACAGTGGCTCTTTCCATCGACAGCTCCTTTATGAATTATACAGCACACTATAGACTGCTATACTTGAATGCAAAATCCTTTCCCAGTCAGGTGTGAATGCTCTTATCATTTTAACTCTGTATGTATTGTTCTCTCCGTCTGCTTTGCAGGGCGGAGGTGGTGCTGGGGAACATCATAAAGAAGAAAGGATGGAGGTACGAGGCACGCTTCTATCGATTTCGGTTCTTTCCTCTTTAATTTCCGCCCCAGCCAGTAACCCTAATCTTGTGGCATCTCCTTACTTGCACATATTGGGAGGCGGTGTGTGGTGGACTGGAACAGTAAGGTAGGGAGATAAAAGATTCATGCGGGCTGCCGTGCCGCGCCCCCCCCCCCACACTCCTGTGTCCCTCCAACGAGGCTGAATAAAGCATGAACGTCTACGTTGTCGGCCCTGGATTGACATTTGCTCAGCGCCGTCAGGTTATACACCTACAAACACTTTTTCATCGCCGCCAATCCAGTTCCGTTACATTCATCCATATTCCATATCGTGGGATGCAGTTGCGCGTGACACTGAAGAAGAAGAAGATGATGATGTAGAAAGACACGACTGCCCAAAGGGGGCGTCGGGGCTTTTCATCCCAGCTGTTAAAAGCGTAGCATACGGTTTGCGTGGAGATCTCACCAGCTCCTATTTATGAGGTTATTTTAGTTCTCTGCGTTTGGCAGATGTTGGGACAGATGTGTTTTCCTTTTCTATTTCCAGACGTTCAACTCTGGTGATAACAACAAAGATCTTCTGGGGTGGAAAGTAAGTTTCTTGTGGCTGCTTTTCTGACTCAAACGAGAAACGACCTGGATAGTTTTTCTTTTTGCTGTTCTTGGTAATGTGTCATCTCAACTGATTGGTTGTCAGGTACATTCAACAAAAAATGATTAATCCGACTTTTATTTTACTTTATATTTTTTTTCAGAGCGGAGACTGAAAGAGGTTTATCTCGAAAACACATTATAGAAGGTAAAAAGACTATTACAATGAACAGATGGAGAATTCCTCTGTTTATTAAATATATATATATATATATATATATATATATATATATATATATATATATATACTGCATTAACTGGTGCTTATTTCTAGGTTTAAAAGCTTCTCTAGAAAGACTGCAGTTAGACTACGTGGATGTGGTCTTTGCGAACAGACCAGACCCAAATACGCCTATGGAAGGTAATCATACTGCTACTATTGTTGTTTCTTCGTTTTTTCTCCCTCACACACACTCAACCATCCTTTCCTTATGTTTTGTTGTATTGCACATAACCTCCCCCTCCCTCTTTTCTGTCTCTATGACTACTGCAATGCCAATACTCGGATGTACAAACCTCTTGAATCTAAAATATCTATTTTTAAACGCTGCATGTTGTCCCGGTGCTTCCACCTCCACAGTTAGGATGAGGATGCACACTGATGCTGGAGACCTTTTTAAATGGCAGAGCGCTGACTGTGTGTGGGCTCAGCTGGTCTCTCGGTGTGCGTCTGCTGCGGAGTCGTGCTTCCCCCCCCCCCCCCCCCCCCCCCTTTGGGTTACAGAGTTCGGTCCGAGGTCATCTTCCTGCCTTCAGTTTGATGCTTCACTGCTCTCGGCTCTTTCACTACACTTTAGTGTCTCGTTAGTACAAATTAGCTGGTGTTGTTTTATGCAAACGTCGAGGCGTTTTCTTTTGCTAAGACCGCACGGAGTACACATGGACAGCGTTGAGTTTATGCGCACAAAACCGTAGTTGGAACATCTGGTGTGTTTTTTACTCTGCTGATAGCTGGCCAGTGTGCAGAATGAGGAACTGGTGACTCGGGGTTCTGTCGGTTTACAGAGAAACCCTCTAAAGCCAAACGGCCACTTGATGAGCGGGAGGCTGATTTGGCTGTCAGAGAGACTCTTCAGAAAGGACACTCGAGGTGAAGAGACGGAGGATGATTGATGGTCCACATGCACCTGTTTCATTACGCTCTGGTGCTCCTGATCTTGTCTGGGACACGCCTGATCGTTATCAGACATGCCTAGTGTCTCTCTTCTAGTATCACTTTGACCTATGAAAAATTAAAGCTGGGTAGTGTAGGATTTCACTCACTTTCACGCAGGAGTCATATGTGTCTGTAAAATGAAATCTAAGGGTTCTACATTTTTCATTTCGGAGAATCAAACCACTTTTCAACCTTCTGCTTCATAAGTTGTGTCCAGTGTGCGAACGTTGTGAAGATGCCTGTCATCTCTTATTTATTCCATTTGGCTCCTCTCAGGTTTTTCCCCTGTAGCATTTTGAATATGAGACATAATCTTGCTGGATTTCTATATTAATGTCATTCAAGTGTGCCTTGTCATGAATAGATGTCACACTCTTCAGTCTGAATCATTCTGATTAATGAAATCAGCCTTCCCAGTACTCTCCTGAATCAGAGTTTTGGACTGCAAAGGATTCCAAATACGTCACCTTTAATAATACACATCTCTCGGACTTTATAGAGAATGGAAAACAGCAGACAATATATAATTATGTGAACACAACACTGCCTCTTCAGCATTGATAGCATTGTGAACTGTTTTTGTGTGTTTTTACTTGCAGAAACGGTTCGAGCAATGACCCATGTGATAAACCAAGGCATGGCCATGTACTGGGGAACATCCCGCTGGAGCCCGATGGAGATAATGGTGATGAGACACATATATGTATATATCTCACCTTTCACCATTCATAGGGTTTTTAAAACAAACTAAACTGACCTGATACTGCATTTCTCTGATGACATGTACTACTTTATATGAGCCTAGTGTTTTGTTTCATCACCTTTCATCCCCTTTAGGAAGCATACTCGGTGGCGAGACAATTCAACCAGATTCCTCCCATCTGCGAGCAGGCCGAGTACCACATGTTCCAGCGAGAGAAGGTGGAGGTGCAGCTACCGGAGCTCTTCCATAAGATAGGTGAGCAGTGATGGATATGTGGCTTTGATTGAGATCTACTCAGTCTGCAGCTGCCACTTGACTGTATCATAGAGGATAAACTAGGCAGAGTGTTTAATTTAAATTGTCATTGAATTATTTTTGAAGGCCAAGATTTCAACTTGCACAGCGATAACCTAATGTTGTAAGTAAGTACAGCTTAACGAGAAAGTGATTCCTCTCTCAGGTGTGGGGGCCATGACGTGGTCCCCACTGGCCTGCGGTATCATCTCAGGAAAATACGACGGCAGGGTGCCTCCCTACTCCCGGGCCTCTCTGAAGGTAGTCGCAACGTGCTTTCTGGTTTCTGTGCTGGTGTCTCCCAACTAGTTGCTGGTTTGTTTGTTTATTTGTGTGTGTTAATGTCTTCCAGGTTCCGTAACTTCATGCACACCTCTCATATCTGTGTGTTTTCGTGCCATGGTCGGCGTCATGCACTGTGCACCTCTTCCCGAGCTTTGTTGTTCCACAGTGTTTTCCAGCTGGTGTCAGCGTAACGCAAATTAGTGCACACACATGAGCGCACACGATACAAACACAGAGCAAAGCAAATAACTTGCTTATATTTAGTTTGGATTTATAGAAGTATTTTGTTTTCCTTTACACATAATTGAACTAGACAGAACATTAATTTTGTTGATTTAATTCACTGAGCAGTAACAAACACAGTGGGATATTTCCTTTGAATAAACACATGGAATTTTCACATACAACTCTCTGCGTAACACAGAAGCTGACACCTGACTTGTGTGGTCACTGTGTGTGGTGGAGTGGCATGTTGTGGATCGTGTATCAGTGACTTTCGATTAGAGAGGGAAGTAGTTTGGTGTTTTGGTGTTGTGCCGTATCTTTGGTGACTTCAGTGTTATTTGTGGATGTTTGTGGTCCTTTGGCTCTTTGATTGTTGTGACTGGTTTCTCATTTTCTAATAACAGCACTAGAATAAAATGGTATTTTGTAAAAAAAAAAAAAAATCCTGTTTTCACTTAGCTGAGAACAAACAGATATACTTCAAGTAAATCTTAATAGCAGTCAGTTTAACTCGAGATTTGACCTTTGATGTTTGTTATGATCATGATGAACCAAAAGCTTTGTATTTCAGTAGGCGTAGCTCCGGCGTGTTTCCCCGGCTGAGGCGTAGACCGCAGGAGACGTGTTTAAAAACGAGCCCTGGTGACACGGGCGCTGCGGGCGCAGCGGCGTGTGAGCAGGGCTGCGTTTTTGAGCAGGTGTGCTGTGTTTTCGACAGGGTTACCAGTGGTTGAAGGACAAGATCTTGAGCGAGGAGGGCCGGCGTCAGCAGGCGAAGTTGAAAGAGCTGCAGGCGATCGCGGAGCGGCTGGGCTGCACTCTGCCCCAACTCGCCATCGGTACGCAGACGCACTCTGCTGCTCTCTCTCTTTCTGTCTGTCTGTCCGTCCCTCTGCCTCGGACGCCCCGAGGTCAACAACATCACCCTGGCGGCTCTCCGGTTTGAATTGTTGTGTTGTTCCGTGTGTGTTCGTTTTGTTTGTGTAGTTTGTAAAAAGTGGTTAGGGAGGGGGAAAAAAAGTAGGTAACAAGACAAAAGAGCAAGAAAGACTCTTCTAAAAATGGCCTCAATTCATCAAATCAAAGTATAAACATTGAAAAACGGATGTGGGAGTGATGTAATATCAACACAGGGGATGCCGTGTGTTGACAGTAGATCTTTGTATAATCCTGTGTTGTAAACACGTATTTCATGGTTTCCAGTGTCAGCATTCAAATAGCATCCCAGACATACGCTGATATCGACTCAGTGCTGGGCAGGAAAGTGACAATGTGCAAACCCTAAAGAAGTACACTCTTGCGAAGGCTGTTAAAGTGTCAGATGTTAGCGATGCGGGCAAATAAACCCGGGACTCCCTCTCCTTTCTCAGGGATCTTTCGGGCTCAGAGCGATGCACCGTCACAGCTTAGGTTTCACGGCCCATTAGGTGGGCACACTCCTCTCTCCCAATTACCATACATCCTCCCGGAGCTCCTGAAGGCAGCAGAGAAGATTTATGTCCATCATGTAGTCCTATACATCACTATGGCACTCTTGTATTGAATAAAAACAATGACGGACTCCTTCCCGCCTCCGGCTTTATACGGAGCCCTGGTGCTGCCGGAGCAGGTGTTGGATGTGAGGACAGAACAAGTAGCTGCTGTGGCCTGAGGGAAGGTCTGTGCCTGCGTCAAACCATTGGAAGGCCACATTGGTAGAAGATCTGTGTAAAATTATAATCACACTATTTTTTCAGCTACCTATTCTTATCCCTTTTATGCTGCAATCTACGAGCAAGCGTCCCAAAAGCATGTAGTCGTATTGCATAAGACAGCTAGCTTTTAAAGTTGCGCAACTAACAAAGTTAGTTTTTTGTGTCAGAATTCTGTGACCTTATTTAGCTGATAATACATCTGTGATCTAAACAGTTTTACTCCTAGTGGAGAATTATTTGTATGTTCACACTCATAATTTGCAGACAGGAAATGTTGCACTGATCGACGTGTTTGTGTGTGTGTGTGAGTGTGTGCATACTCGTGGTGGGGGGTGTCATTGCTGTTTACTGGTCTCCTGCAGCGTGGTGCCTACGGAACGAGGGGGTGAGCTCAGTCCTCTTAGGGGCGTCCAACACCGACCAGTTGATGGAGAACATAGGAGCGATACAGGTGAGGCCACCGAACCAGTGTGTTGTGTACTTGTGTTTGTTTTTCGTGTCCGAGTGAACCGACCCGTTTCAGAAGTTCCACGTTCGTGCCTCGCAATCTGTAACAGCAGCTTCCTGTCGGGGGGGCACTGCTCGGCCCCCTGGGCAGTTTGCGCCTGAACGCTTGGGTGCTTTACTGTACGGAGTTAATAAGGTCAGCGGATTCTCGTTTGCCAAGTGGATCGGAGACGGGCTCACGGCTATTTCTTCCTCTCCCGATAAGATGCACCCTTTTAAAGGTTTTTTTTAGACCGGTGGGGGTTTCCGTCCTTTGCTTGCATTATGTCTCGCCGGCGGTGAAGAGCATACGCTATTCTCTTCTGATGCTTTGAGTGTCCTCCCGTGTGTGTACACTAGATATGCACACGCACCATATGTCTCCTCTCCCTGAGCACATTTGAAAGGCTATGCTCACCTTTCTTAAGGGCAGTTTTAATTTACTGGGCCACTCAGTCCACTTTATTCTTATTTTTTAACATCTTTTGTTTTGTCTAATGGAAATTACAGTCAAAATAATAGTGTTCTTATTAAAAGCCATTCACCACTTCCATCTCTCTCCTGTCACAGGTTCTTCCAAAACTGTCATCGTCCATCACACACGAGGTGGACAGCATCCTGGGGAACAAGCCGTACAGTAAAAAAGACTACCGCTCCTAACGCGCGGCAGGGCTGCGCCCGGCCTGCAGCCTGCGGCGCCCCCCCCCCCCCCCCTTCCCTTTGTCTGATCCTCTGTTTGCTTGAGCTTTTACTGAGTGAGACCCTGGCGCATGAGTCCGGCCACACCAGGGGCACCCAGGGCACCTCATTTAGAGTTACAGGGGTAAGATAAGGATAGGGGTGGGGTGAGTGGGGGGGGAAGGGGGGGCGGGGGAATACAGTCAACTCTGCAGAAAAGGAACAAAACATGTAAGAGGTGAGGGATATGCGCTCATACTTAAAATAAGTTATACATTCAATTCAGCTGAACGTATTTTAAAACCATAGAGAAAATTATCTTTAAAAAAAAAAAATAAGCACATGCTTGCTAGGCAGTCAGATTTTCATTAATTTTTTGCCTTTTTTTCTAAAACTGAATGCAACTAAAAGGAAGATTAGGTTATATTGTACGACAATATGAACTACTCATTCGCCACAGTCGTTCCTCGATGTTCCGTTTACAAAACACTGTGTACTGTACGTCGAGGTTTCTCTGAAGGACCTATTGTTTCATGTTGTGGACGTTGCCGGTGTACGAGCCTCGTCGTAGGCGTCAACAATCTGCACTTTAGTATTGTCCGTGTGGTGTTGGTGGGTAGTTTGTGAGGGGGGGTGGGGGGGGGGCAGTCCGCAGGACGACGTGTCATGGCAACTAGTCAGGAACAAAGAGAGGTGGCTAATCTCTTCGATGGGAGCTGCAGTCGCGTCAAATCAAACGCAGTGTGGTACGTCACTGAGTGGCCCGACCTCTGACCCCCCCCCCCCCCCCCCCCCTTTAGACCCGAGGGTTCGCTGTGCAGGAAGTGATCGTATCATGTGAACCTCTCCTTGATCCCGTTTTAGAGTGTTTCTGCCTTATTTACCGACTGGTCTCGTGTCCGCAGTGAATACTGGGAGGAGCATTGGTTGCGAGGAGGAGGAGTCTCCAGTTAATCTGTTGGTAGCAGCGGCCGGTGGTTTTAGTGGTTTTTTGGCGTGCACGTGGTCAGGAGGTTGCATTTCCTCATCTGTCTTTCTTGTGTGTGTGTGTGTGTGTGTGTGGACACTGGGCAGGACCAGTGACATTTTAGCGTGGCTTGAGCCAAAGATCTTTGAAGACACACCCAAGTGTTTCACTCTCACCTCCTGCAATATTATAGAAGTCATCTTAGCGCATGTGCTATCCAGCTTGTTATCTATCTATGATATGGACTTTATTCCATATATATATATGTATCTTTACACCGTCATACTAGATAACAAAAACGCCCTTCATATACAGAATGCATAAGTACAGCTACTTGCTTTAGGACCGGTAAGGTTTGTTTCAGGCGACATACAACCTGAGACGTATCAAAATGACTGCAGAATTTGACGCAGCCCGACATCATTCTTTCTCCTTTGGGCGGCGTCTTGCTGTGATTTAAAGCACAAGTGGATCGCATGCGATACATCCTCTAAGCATGGGCCCCTTTTTACCCAGACTAGTACCAATGGGTTAGGTAAGATGATGCTACCCTGCTTACTAACATGTGTAGGTCCTTAAAATCTTTACTAACAGCTGATCAAATATTGATTCTTTACGGAAAATAAACATACATTAAGAAACTGTCATTAGTGCAAATGGTGACATGAGTGAGATGTTAAATCAAAGGGAACGTTACAGTGTGGATGAGGTCTGCTTAACGGCAGCAGGTGATTTTGTGTATTGATCCTGTTGTAATAGTTGATCCCTGTATGAGTTGGATTTGCTGTGTCGTCTTTTTTCCTCAGAAGAGAAAAAAGATTTAGGTAAGTTAGTCTGTGGATTTCTTGTCTTATTGTTTTCATCTGCAGGGATTGGGGAGGTCGTCTGGGACTTTGTTCGGCATTTTAGCAAAAGCACCTTTTTGCTTTCTCGCTAAATATTCATATTAAAAAATGATTGATACAATTATCTGTCAAATGGGAAAATGGTAAATGGGATGAAGCTTGGCATACAGACTGGATGGATTCTGGCTCCTCTGAGTAACTAAGTGTTTTATCTTGTTTGTTTAATTCATAAAAAAAACTATGGTGGTGAAAGTCTATTTTCATTTCCCCCATTAAAACAGCAAATTAAAGTTCTGGTGCAGAAGAAACAAACGAGCTGCACCGTGTGCAGTGGAGAGCTTCAGAGGTGCTTCAGGCAGACTGAGCACAGAGTAATGCTAGCTGTTTTCCGTGTAAAACTGCGCGTTGTCAATCTTTTTAATCTCTTAGCGAAGAAAGCAAATAGATTTTCCTAAATATGTCAAAGTTGCCCTTTGAATGGGATTGCTGTGCGTTTTGTTTAATCATCGGTTATTTCACACTTTGCCGACCTGCCCAACAAAGATCTTTATGGTGTTAAAAGGTTTCTGCACATTGTAGAAATAACTCAATGTATTAAGTCATGCTTTGAGAGATCCCACTTGCTGTTCTAACGTTGTAATAACTAGTTCAGAAATGAAAACAGACCCACAGGTGGATAGAGCTTATTTTACAGAAGGTTCTAGGTTATACAGAGAATATATTTTTACGTTTTAGCCTTTATTGCAGTTAAAAGAAGTCTTGATTTTTTTCATCATGCTGCATTTTTCCTATCAGTGTTTGTATCGATTTTAAGACCGGCAAAAAGAAGCAATTTCTTTGTGTTGTGTTTGCATTTATGAGAAATGCTCTGAAGTGAATGCAACGGTTCTGAAGAAGATGTAGGTAGTCTTTCCTGTACATAGTTTACCTTTGTATATATTTTTTGGTTGTGATCACCTCTGCCTTTTCTTTTAGTTTTCTTGCAGGCGTTGCTATCTGCACTGTGCTTGGATTTAGACTGGATGTACAGCTTTGATCTTCAATGATAAAATAAGAATGGTAAACTAACCTTTCATCTGTCTCTTGCGTTTGTGTGTGAACAAAAAGAACACATTTCAGTTTTGTGCTATATTCAATTGTGTACAACAGTGAGAAATATAAATATGAAGCAATTTATACACAAATCGATTCAAGGAAAAACATAAAAGACTAAAGACTTACCCTTCAAGAAGTTGCAAATACATGTATAGTCCAGCTGTCAATCAAGGCATTAAGTACTTTTTTTGCACTTCATTAAAGCACCATTTGACTGAAGGTAGTACTTTAAAACAATTTAAAAAACAAATGAATACGACTGATATGGATTCAGAAACAGGTTGCATCATATCCAGCATTTTTCCTAACAAAATTAGAGATTTTATACACAATACCTGCAAAAGGTCTTTCAAGGACGACATTTTTAAATGCAAAATACCAAAAGTGCAGTGACCACGTCCTCCTGACGCTGCACACGTAGTCGCCCTGAAGACTAAAAGCTTCAATGATCCATCTCCACAGAGAAGCTGACGAAGTTGCACTGTGACGGTTCAAAGGACACAAGAAAAGCGTCGTCCAGCTCGGGTCCAAACACGCAAATCGCACTTCTCATTAGAGTCTATTTCCACGTTTGGCCCACCTGCTGCAACTTCCTGTCACAATCTTTCACTCTTTTGAGTAAAATGTGGCTAATCCGCCCCGGTTGGAGACTCTCGGCTCGTCGTCGGTGCTACAACGAGTTCTCCTGCTGCGAGTCTCCTCTCCTGCTCTCAGTGCTGCGTGGAGGTCCACCTGGACACACACGATCACAACAAAAGACAACGCAGGCTGTGTCAGCACTAGAACTGGTTATTTATTTCTTAAGTCAGCATAAATGTTGTGTTTTGATTCATGGGTCCACGTGGATGTGCTGATGCAGTGAACTAACGCACCGGGGGGGCAGGTCGGTCACGATGAGTCGTCATTTCCGTACCTTCTTGACAGGAGAGGCCGATCCAGCTGTGCGGGCAGCTGCAGCGGCCGTTGCGCCGGTCGCACTGCGACCCGTTGCCACACTGGCAGGTCTCTGCGCAGTCGGGCCCGAAACGGTTCTCTCTGCACTCTGCCACGAAAACACAGATGGACAAAGTGTGACACAACGACACAGAGGTTCTTGTGGTTCTGAAGCCATCGTTCGACATCTCGGGAAAATTAGCCCGGCGCCTGTCCACATTGCAGCAACTACAAAGAGGGACCTGTTGTCAGAGACATCCAAGGACACAAAGCGGAGCAGAGATGATGCAATAGAGCCACCTATTGGCAAAAAGGCTTCCGATTTAAGTTTCAGCAATTAGGTCCCCAAATGCGTCTGCAATAGTGTTCAGGAAATCTATATTTATATATATTATATATGCCTGGCAAAAAACATTAAAGCGAGGGCCATGAATTGGAAACCTATATGGAAATTATTTTACATATAGACTTTAATATATTAGTTTTCTTTAATTCAGATTATTTTGCATACGACTCATTTATGATGTACATTCATTATTCTTTTTTTTAAATGACTTTCTTCAACGTAACAGGAAATGATTTTTTTTCAAGGCCTTTGACTTTTTGATGACACTTTTTCCAAACTGTACTTGACTAAAAAATATTTTATGTTTGTCAAAGAAAAATATGACCGATTATTGACTCAACCGTGATCTGATTTTCATACTTCAAGAGTAAATTGGAAATGCAACTTTTTCATGTCTTGATTCAGCCATTATTTATCCTACGGAATTTCTCCGGACTTTTTGAATTAATTAATTTTATAAAATACTGGAGTTATATTTTGGTTTGTCCTATTTAAAATACTGACATATACAGTACTAAGTCTTGTTTTTTCTTACCAAATAAGAGGAATGACTTAATGAGGAGTGAAATGGCTTAATTAAGATCTCATTTTAGACACACTGGTCTGAACGTTGCAATGAGCTCATCCTCTAAGAAAAGATTACCAATGTCACATTTGGGTCCAGTCCTCCCCGAGGAGCAAAGGCATCTTCCTCTCACGGGGTCACATGGGGAGTCTTCCTCACAGTCACACACCTTAGCACAACCATGACCGAAGGTACCCTGTTCACACACTGAGAGGGGAGTGGGGAGACTTTACACACATTTGGCTCAGAGAGGACCGAAATCGTGGCAATCAGCGGCGATGGGACTGACCCCTGTGGCAGCGAGCTCCGTGGAACCCTGGAGGACAAACGCAGGCGCCCGACGCCGGGTGGCAGGACGCTCCGTTCGTGCAGTCGCACTGCAGCTGGCACAGCGGGCCGTGGAGCCCGGGGGGGCAGGCTGCAGACCAGGACACAGGAATTAAAGCCCATCTTCGTGGTTTGGATTAATGATTGTGTATGAATCCCAGAGGTGAATTTTGACACCTCAAGAGTAGAAGCTTTAGTTAAATGTGTCGGTCAGGATGCTTTAGTTTTGTGTTTGTCCTAGAAGAAAAAAAGGATGTCTAAGACATGGCTGGGTATCCAAGCATTTACTGGAGTACTGTACTCCGGTCATTATGAGGTAGTATTTCTATTTAATGTTACTTCATAAATGTGAAA
Source organism: Pungitius pungitius (assembly GCF_949316345.1). NCBI lineage: Eukaryota > Metazoa > Chordata > Actinopteri > Perciformes > Gasterosteidae > Pungitius > Pungitius pungitius. The sequence continues at coordinate 20,152,980 of NC_084907.1, read as the reverse complement.
TGAAAGCCAACATGGTTACAGGCAAATTAACAGATCATTACCATCTTTGACATTAGATGTATTTCTTTAAAGGGATAAGTCAGAAATAATCTAAATTTGTCAAAAAAAGTTACATTCTGTGAAAATATCAAATCCAACCATGTGTTAAACTGTTATCGCTAAGCCTTGTGCTTCCAAATAAAAAGGGTCAAATATAAATAGCTTATTTTGTTTTGGCTACAAAATCTAGGTGTAATTTAGGAGCCTTATTTCTGTGTGTGTGTGTGTGTGTGTGTTAATCAGTTGAACTCTCACCGTGTTCACACAGCTGTCCATAGTATCCTGGACCACAGTGACACGTCCCCGTCACTCTGTCACAAGTGCTGTTATTTTGACAGTTACATTTCAGCTGACAGTCGGCACCAAATCTGCCCACAGGACACTCTGTAAGACAATCGAACGCAACAGAAAGATCTACCTCATGACTGATTACATGTGCACTAATGAGCAGAGGCAGGCCAAAGAATACTTTTGACTGCAGTGAGAGACGCAATGTAAAAGTCACCTTTATTGCAGTGTGAACCGGTCCAACCCAGACGGCACGTACAGCCCCCGGTCACAGAGTCGCACACCCCCCCATTGCTGCAGTTACAGCGCTCCACGCAGTCCGCCCCAAACCAGCCTGGTAGGCAACCTAAGTCGGAAAAAAACTCTTAGAATTAAACTGTAGAAATAATTCTGGCATTATTGAAACTAAAATACATGAAAAAAAATGTAGTTTTTGTTGTATAAACTGTGCCCTGCTGCTGTCTGTAAACTAACTACTAGGAGTTGCTATCCTTAAGAAGGAACCATTAGCCGGCCTGATACAGACACAATATCGCACAACCTTTATAGTCCAAATGACCCAAAACCCACAGAGAGACGATATCACATCTTTAAAAAAATTAAAGTTTCCACACACTCTGAGGTAAATAGATGAGAGATAAAACAAGGTTCCATATGTCAGCGGGCATTTAAGGTTGGTTCACAATTTACATTCAAGGCGTTCTTTAAAACTGCAAATAATACTAATGATTGATGATTGAAGCCATTCCTAAAGCGCATCGGGTCAGATGCTGTTTTGAGGTTGTGATGCTGAATTTGTGGTTTTGGTTCCTCATTAGAATTCTTGTGAACGTCAACATTTAAATTCCTTCGATCCGAACATTGGCACAAGTCACAGAAGAGTTCCCCCGGTGATCAGCGGTTTGGAACCCTCACACTTTGATAGTGGACTAGGTTGTTTCCTGTGTGTGTGTGTGTGTGTGTGTGTGTGTGTGTGTGTGTGTGATGATCAAACCCAATCCAGCGTACTGACCGTGTGCACAGTCCTTTCCTCTTCGACCCGGGAGGCACTCACAGCGACCGGTGACCGGGTCGTTCCGGGCACCGTCTCCGCACAGCTCCACCCGAGCACAGTCCACTCCGTACCGCCCTGCGGGACACGCTGTCACCGCGGAGACACACACACCGGATACTCGTCAGCTCATGCTAACCATGTCGTACTACCACCACCAATACCACGTTTTAGATGGACTCACTGATGTTGCAGCTCGCTCCTATAAAACCCGCTGGACACTCACAGGCTCCAGTGGCAGGAAGACACCTCCCTCCATTCTCACACCGACACTCGCTCTCACAGTTTAGACCGTAACGACCCTCTCTACAAACTGAAAATAAAGAGTAAAACGTCAGAGAATCAGCACTTTTAGAAGGCCTCTGTCTCGCTCTGATGGGTCTACGGGGTATGAATGCACTATTTTCTGTACTTTGGTCACATCTGCGGCCGTGGAAACCTGGAGCGCAGTAGCATAACCCGGACACCGGGTGGCAGAGCTGGTTTGTCTCTGAGCACCGGCAAACCTGATTACAGTTCTGTCCAAATGTTCCTGGAAGACAAGCTGGGAGAGGGACAGGTTTAACAGTACAGTTTGATGGAGATCACTTAATAAAACCTGCAAAACGCTTCTTAATTTCTCAAAAGGCCTTGAGGCAGAAGAGGACCCTGCAGCACTTACTCTGCTCGCAGCCGTTTCCTTTGAATCCCGGAGGACAGCCGCAGTCTCCAGAGACGTGGTGGCAGGACGTGCCCTGAGCACAGCTGCAGCGGTGCACGCAACCCTCTCCGTACGTACCTGGTAAACATGCTGATATCCAAACAATACGAGATGTGTGGAGTTGGAATGTGGTTAAGACACTCTGCACATTCAACTTCATCCAAATGCAAAAGCTAAAAATCTAAAGGACAATCTGTGGTCCAGCAGAGGCGGTTTGCACCTTTATCGCAGAGCCGCCCCCTCCAGCCTGGTGGACACCGACACGCTCCGGTGACGTGGTGGCACGAGTCCCCGTGCACACACCGACATCGCTCCTCACAGCCGGCGCCGAACAGGCCCGCGTCGCACGCTGAGCCAAGACGGTGCAAATCAGAGGTTAAAATGGACGACGACAACAACAACAACAACAACATAAAATGCACAAAATTGCCAGGGTTCACACCGCGCAGCAGTTCCCACAAGATCAACGTTTCCGTGGGTTTCATTAGTTCTCTCTGCTCGGCCGACTCAGCGGAGACGCACCTCTCTCACAGCGCTCCCCGGCCCAGCCGCCGCTGCAGCTGCAGCGTCCGGTCAGCGCGTCGCACTGGCCGCCGTTCTCACATTCACACCGCTGCTGGCAGTCCCTGCCGAACCGGCCCGCCACACACTCTGTGTAAACATACAGCACAGACACACACACACACACACACACACACACGTGAGGCCAGAAAGAGTAACAAAAGCGAGACATCGTGGTGTGAACCTCCACGTGTTTATAGTATCGAGTGGGGAAATCAAGTTAGTAGCCGCCGAGTTTAGAAGCATTCCAGCGACCGAGATCTGAGGTCCGCCTGAGCATGAAGGGGGCGGGGGGGGGGGTTAAAACAGGCACAGGGGGAGGATGGTGTGTGTGATATGGAGCTCAGACGGAGAGCGAGCTGGAATGTCATCGCCGGGTCGGCACAGATTCTCACACCAGAGACCCGGTTCACAAGCTCCAGAAACAAACTGGGTGATGCTGTTCTTCAAAAAAAAAAAAAAACTTTGTAGAACAGACTCGAGTATCCATGAAGATAAAGGATCAGATTATTATTAAGAAATCTTCATAAATGAGTTTGTATGCGTGTTCTCTGTCCGTCGGGTTTGGCCCCCGAGGACGTACGAGAACCTTGTACGAGGTCTTTTATGTTGCTAAAAACAAGCTCGAAGCCTCACGTGTTTTAAACATTTCTCCCGGTTAGCCAGACTTACTTGGAAGTGAAAACAATAGCTGCTCTAAAACAGACTCAACTTCTGCTTTGACCTTTTGGGCCTGTTCACAACCCGTCTAGTCATCGCCTGTTTCTCGCGCTGAGTTTGTTATTTTAAATAGAATCCAAATGTACACAAATGAGATCTCATTGGTAATAAAGGCGAGGATGATTCATCTCACATCATCCGTGACTCTCACCGAGTTCGCAGGCCGCGCCCATCCATCCGCTGGCACACAAACACGTCCCAGTGCTCTTGTTACAGGTGGCTCCATTCTGACACAGGCAGCGCTGGTGACAGCCTCCTCCATAAAACCCTGGAGGGCATTCTGGGGGGGGGAACATAACACAAGAGTTCACTCTTATTTACCCAGAATAGAAGATGAACCCAACGCAATGTTGCATTCACGCACCTTCTGTGCAGTTGGGTCCGGTCCAGCCGGGTGTGCACACACACTGCCCGCTGGCCGGGTGGCAGATGCCATCGTTGCGGCAGCTACAGGTTTGGTTACATCCTTCCCCATAGAACCCGGTTGGGCACGCTGCCAGCAGAGGGACAAACAATATCACAACCCCGTGGTGAACTTCGCTGATCAAAAGTGGAAATTCCAGCGTGCGGTAAGCGATACGGGGCGAAGCATGGGGAGCGCCGAGGCGCTGCTTTCTCATGTGCTGCTGAACCGGGTTTCCTCCAAACAACTGGAGACCCGGAGCGAGTTTTTTTGTCTAACTGTGAATGTGGCCTTGATGGCGTGACACTGGAGCGACGCCGGCACCGGGTTGACTCCGCGACTCACTCAGGGCGCAGGAGGGACCGATCCAGCCGGCACGACAGGAACAAACTCCGCTGAAGTGGTCGCAGCTCGCTCCGTTTAGACAGGAACATTTCTCCTGGCAGTCCAGTCCGTAGAAACCCTGAGGACAAGCTGTAAGACGCACACACACACACACACACACACACACACACACACACACACACACACACACACACACACACACACACACACACACACACACACACACACACACACACACACACACACACACACGTGAAGTCGACCCGTTACTGGCATACACAGCATACATATCCAAGAGATGTGGTGTATTCAGCTTTGTGGGGGGGGGAGAGGCGCTTACGCTTTTCACAGAAGGTTCCAGTCCATCCCACCTGGCAGGTGCAGGCGCCGCTCACATGGTCGCACAACGCGTTGTTGTCACATTGACACCGACGCCGACAACCGAGACCGAACATCCCTGCAGGGCACTCTGAGGAAATATCAAACACACACAGACACCTCAGACAGAGAGACGAGGGATCTGTGGTTCTACACTTTGTAGCCAACGTCATGTTTTAGAAAAGGTTTGCTTTTAAAATGACACAATTCAACAATACAAAATAAGTACCGGTTTGTAATTATTCAGGATGTTAAATTGATAATCAAACTGAATGAACTGAATGAATGACACAGTTTCATGTTTTCCATCTGAAAAAGCCAAAACACCCTTCACTCTCTCACTTTAATAAAGATATTTCAGACCTAAAAATCCTCCTTTCAGACTGAAACCTTGACAAAGGGGCAGGGATTTGAGTACATACTCTGGTGGCAGCGGTCTCCGGTGTAACCAGCCTCACAGTCGCACCGCCCCGTCACGGCGTCACAGCTGCCGTCCCCGTTCCTGCAGTCGCACGTTTCCGCGCAGTCTCCCCCCCAATGCCCCGCGTCACAGCCTGCCACACAGAAGGTCACGTGTGAGTGTCACGCATGAGAAGAAAAAAAAAAAAGAAGAACAAAAAGAAAGGGGGGGGGGGGGTTTTACGAATGGCTTCTAGCGCCGCTACCTTTCCTGCAGTCGTGTCCCGTCCAGCCAGGAGCGCACGTGCACCGGCCGGCCACCGGATCGCAGCGAGCGTTATTCTCACACACACACTTCATTTGGCAAGCGCGGCCGAAGCGTCCGCTCGGGCATGCTGCGCAAGGAAAATACAAAAACATGAATTTTGAAATCATCGAGAGTAAATCGAGTAGAAGAAACATTTCGGCGGATAGAGTGTGAGCACAGCGAGTTCCCACGACTCAACAACTAAAAGGAGGCTTTCAGATCCAGTGGTTGTTTGAAATTAATTCTATTTGTTCTTCCCAGTGAATTATATCCAGAGTTGTATTTTCGACTGGCTGGAGAGTTTTAGCCAACTTTCTTTTTCCTATTTCATGTCCAAGGTGCACCGCTGAGAGATTTCCACTTTCACCGTGCTGCCATTCCGCTCAGCCGGTGGACCGCTGAACGCGTCGCGGCGTGGAAACCACAACGATACTCACAGCTCTGGCACAATCTGCCCACGAAGCCCGAAGGGCAGTCACACGACCCGCTGCGTTTGTCGCACACGCCGCCGTTCTCACAGGCGGGGCAGGTTCCCGCGCAGCCTGAGCCCCAAAAACCATCGGGGCACACTGTGAAAAGAAGAAGATTCCTGCTTTCACCAATTTCACCACATTGCAGCGTTTAGTCCTTCCTGCACTCACGCTTCTCGCAGCGCTTTCCTGCCGTCCCCGCCGGACACTCGCATCGTCCCCGCACTCGGTCACACGGGGAGCCTGAGCAGTCACAGGCGTGGACGCAGCCTTCCCCGAACCTCCCCACCGGACAGTCTGACGCGGGGGACACACGCAGGAGTCAGCATGGGGGGGGGGGGGGCAAACGCAGCCGGGTGGACACTGGGCCTCTGTCCGGTCACCTACCCTGATCACAGTGTTCTCCGTGACGGCCGGGAGGGCATTTCCGTTGGCAGTCTCCAGTGACGTGATCACATGACACTCCTGGTGGACAAGAGCACTTTTTCCCGCAACCGGCTCCGTAGGTTCCCGGGCTGCATTCTGGAGACGGGACAGAGCGGACGGAATGGAGATGATCCTCCTGTTCTTGAAATAAGGGGCTTAATGATCCCTTTACAGAGCATATCAGAAAGCACATTTGACCACGCTTTTCTTAAAAACAACATCCATCATACGTGCATCCATGCATGCTGTGTTTGAACAGTAGTGGGACCAGAGAGCAGAAAGTAACCCCCGCAGCATGCATGGGGGTACGGTCACTGTGTGCTCACCTTCCTCGCAGGTGTCGCCCCGGTAACCCGATTTACATTCGCACGCGCCGTGGCGGCGGTGACACTGTAGCGTGTTCCGCTGGACACATTGACACTCGTCAGAGCAGCCGGGGCCGAAGGTCCACTTTGGACAAGCTGAGGGGACAATAAACGAGGAGAAGATGACTGTGATTGTGTGGAATTCAAAAAGGGGTGCGGGGTGTGCGAATCGCTGCTGGGGCGGTGGGATTTACGGAGGTGGCAGAAGCGTCCGTAGAGCCCGGGATCACACAGGCAGGCGCCGTAGGTCCGGTGGCAGCGCCCGTTATTGGCACAGTTGCACTTCTTATTGCACTGCTTCCCATAGAAGCCCTTGGGACAGCCTGCACACACACAGAGAAAAAAAAACAGCTCGTCGCAAGCGCGCACCTGGATCCCGTGGTGTTGGGGGAGAAGTTTGTTCTCGGGGGACGCAGCGGATAACTCACCGTCCTGACACAAGTCTCCACTGACCCCGGGGGGGCACCGGCAGCCCCCCGTGACCGGATCGCACGTGGCGCCGTTCTTACACTCACTGGTGAAGGAGCAGTTTTTACCAAAATATCCCTCGGGGCACGCTGTGAAAAGGACACACGAGAAAAGGGGCTCCGTGACTGCGTGACTCGGGTCGGAACCGTGGACGCGGGGGGGGGGGGGGGGGGGGGTGTCGGAGCGCTCCTCACTCTGGTTGCAGACGACGCCGGTCCATCCGTCGGGACAGTCGCAGCCAGTTTTCCACGCGTTACATTTTCCTCCATTAGAACAGTCGTCGCACGTCAAACTGCAGTCACCGCCGAAGGTATCGTCCAAACACACTGGGAACAACAAGGCCGTGAACAACGTGCACACTACACCCCCACTGGAGTCATCACAGTGCAGTTGGCGATTGACGTGATCTATTTTTAGCATACAATCAATGTTTCTGTTTGAACGGACAACTTTTCAATCACAGTTAAATTATATATATATATAAAATGTTCTGCAGTGTCAAACGAGTCCAAGCCTTGGACCTCCTGTCACGGGCTGCCAGGACATATAAGCCTCAGCATTCCTACCCCCCAAAAAACCTGTGGTATTACAGCGTGTACAGACAGTCTGGGAGCACGAGGCGCAGCAATTAACCCGCAGCGTGGGCTCTGTTCCTGCTCGCAGTAGTAAACGGGTCCGTCAGACCGCTTCGCCCCCCGCGAGTCGGGTAATCAGATACAGGTTGCCCTTAATGACAACGAGCGGCGATAACGGCTTCGAGGGGACTCACCGAACTTCTCTGCCAGGTTGCTCTCGGCCCTCAGCTCCCCGTCGTCGTCCTCGTAGTCGTCGTAGCGCTCCAGCTGCTGGTTGTAGTCCTGCATCGAGGTGACCAGGGGTCGAACGAGGGGCAACTCGATGGCAGCTCCGCTGGACAGGGCCTCGATCGCGTCTTGTAATGCTGCAGGGAAACGTTTGGTACACACTCCCTTACGTACATGTGTATGCCATTTGGTTTTTGTCGTCTTTGATTAGACCTTTTATTTAGATTTGATATTACGTCAAGCGAGTGCCAAATAAGAATTTGAGAATAGAGGAGCAGTGATTGAAATAATACTTTAACTGCAGCTTATCCTGCTGTTCCCACTCTGTCTCCCCTTTCATTAGCAAGCAGCATCAATGTTGTATAAATTATTACTACAAAACCTCACTTTCAGTTTTATTATTTCAGGCATGTAACATCTGCGTCTTGTTCTTCTGGGTCCAACAATGGAGGTCTGATAGAGATGCAGCCTGACTGCACACTGACAAGGCGTCATATTACCCTACTGCCTCACCTCCTTAGCCTTTAAATGGTACACAGTCCCTATTACCTTCAGATGGGCGAGACATGTCATTTGGGTTTGGAAAAGCGTTGGTGGTAAACAATAAAGACTCCTCAAATGTTGACACTTACGGATGCAGGACTGGCGGTCCTCGTCCAGACGGAAACCCCGGCGGCAGAAACACTGAAAGAAACCGGCGCCGTTCTGGCACGTGTGATCGCACCCGCCATTAGACGCCAGACACTCGTCTACGTCTAAACGACACAGACGACACACAGACTCAAAGTTACAATTCTGCCACTCGAGGGAAGCCAAAGCAATTCTTAAATGAGCAGGACTCCCTTTACGTGTTGGACCTAAAAACAAACAGAGGCAACATTAAAACGCCTCTTTGGATTCTGGAACCAAATTCAACGCAGGTAACGTTCGGTCTCGTAAATAAGTGCGAGCGCCTCGCGCATTCCGCCTGCCAAGGGTCACACGTACCATCACAGCTACATCCGTCGGAGCCGAGTCTGTACCCCGCTGAGCAGTAACATTCGTAACCCCCGGGGTAGTCGGTGCAGTCCTGCTCACAGCAGGAGCTCCGCTCGCCGCACTCGTCGACGTCTGCCAAACACGACAAGCAGGGGACACTAAAACCAGGAGCTGCCTGCAATCAGACGCTCACCTGATCGGACAAAATCTGTGTAAACCGTGAACAGGTTTTCAACCCTCGGGGCCGAGAGAGCATTTTGGTGTAATAGATCAAAGTCCTACATATCTTATAATTGTCCTTCATCTCAGGACTAGATCCCCGTTTAATTTGCTTTCCGGCTTCTGCCGGGAACACGTGGATTTTACAGGTACGCCTTTTATTGTATATATATATATATATATTTTTTTTTTAAATCACTGCAAGTACAGCTTCGTACCAGCACATGTTTTGAGGTCGTCGTCGAGCCTGTAACCGTGGTTACAGGAGCAAACCGGCCCGCTGGTGGAGTGTTGGCAGTGGTGTGAACAGCCTCCGTTGTTCTTCTCGCAGCTGTTCACGATCTCCATCTCGATTCCTTAAACGAGGTCAAAGTGACATGGCATCAACACCGTAACACGCGCTAAAACCTTGTATTTAGTTGTTGCACGTTGCACGAGTTCAATCCTACTGTAACAATGTTTCCCATCCGATCCCAGCTCATAGGCGGCGTTGCACACACAGGCGTAAGAGCCCGGCGTGTTGCGGCAGCCGTGAGCGCAGTCGGCCTCTTTTTCACACTCGTCGATGTCTGTGACAAAATAGTGTTTCAAACAAAAACGGAGGAATACTGTTGCGTACAGGTTAAACTGTAAATCCAGGTTTTGCATTTAAACAACATCTTTGACAAACTTTGAACTCCGTGTTCACAGCGGAAACATTGACTTCAAATTTGTCGTCTTCTTTGAAAAAAACGCAGTACCAGATTTTAAGCTTAATGAAAGGGATCTTTTGTGGAGTTTTCCGTTGTATGAAGACGGTCTTTGTAAGCAAACTGTAGCGTGGGACCAGCATGTTTCAGCATATTAGATGTTTTCCTTGGAGCTTTAACCTCTGCAGACTTTTTCCTTTCATCATGCACCTTGAAAGTTGAAGTTGTGCCAGAAACTTCTACAGCAGACAGACATTTCCATGTGAACTGGGAAAAAAACTATTTTTTTTTTTCAATTTCTCTGCTACTTCCAATCTTCAAACTTTCGAGTTAACGTGGAGGAGAAACTGATCAAGTTTGAACTGCACGTCGACTGGCTGAACTTTCTCGGCTGAGAAAAACGAGAAGATCAAAAGCACCAGAGCAGCTACCCGATGTGGCAATATTGTTTTATATTTTCTTTGATTGATTGACTCAGAGATGCATAAATAACCATCATAATGACATCAATTGTTGCGGTTGGTGAATTTACCTTCGCACGTTTTCCCGTCTTCTGCCAAGGTGAAACCAGCTTTACAGTCACAGTGAGCTCTGCCACCATCAGCCCGACACTCATGCACACAGCCCCCGTTGTGATCTGCACAGGGATTCTGCACTGCAGCAGCAACAACAACAACAACAACAAAAACATTCATGGGTACGAATAATGACAATGTCGGTCGAGCGGGGTTCACTTCCAGTGCTTTGAATGCACACTGCTACTTCACACCTCCACCTCGTCCCTTTGTTGTCCTGTCCGCCTGCAGTTACGGTTGTTTAACATGTGTAAGCCTGTCCGGCATCTGGATTGAGAACCTTCAGCTCAGCTCAACATTAGAGCAAGGCGTTCTTAACCAACAATTACAAAGTAAAACCATCTGAGACAGTACTTTAAAATGCATAAATCTATAATTTCCAACCCCCAGAGAGCTGTACTCAACTAGAAAGGCTTGGAGATCAGAGAGTATAAAATCAGCAAAGACATCAAAATACTAATTTCATGAAAACAAAAACCATGAGGGAGACTACTGTGATTCACACACATATCTCTGATAGTTAAACTACCTCTTAGAAAACATGTTTTCCATGTTATGATTAAGTCTTCAGCATCACGCCCACAAAGCCTTGCAGAGTGCTCAGATTTCTTTTACCTATAATCAGTCATAATCAACATATTGCTCATCTTATTTGTTGTGTGCCATGAGTTAATGTGTGTTACGTTTAACTCACGTTTACAATGCTTGCCATCCTCGACCAGCACGTGGTTGGCCCTGCAGCGACAGCGGTAATGAACGGCGGACTGCTGCACACAGTGGTGTTCGCATCCTCCATTGCTGATGGCACACGAATGAACAGCTGAGCAAAACAAAAAGAAAGAAAGAAAATCAGAAGCGTGACAAAAGGCCAGGAGACAATCCACCATCTTTGCAGTAAATAAATTAAGTGCCCGTGAATCCCAAAAAGCTGTTGTATATAACTTTCTCTGACTTTGGATTTGACTGTAGTGGCACATCCACAGGGGTGTTTCTCAGAGGTCGTGACCACTGTGCTGACATTCCTACAATCAACGATGCACCTCAGAGAATTGCTTTGCGCTAAGCCACAAAAGACTCATCCCCCGGCAGAGGAGCCAAAAATCACAGAGACACGACCTCTGTCCACTGATGAGATCGGGGGCAGAAACCGGCTCAATCATCTTCCCTCCGTCTGCGTCTCTGTTTTTTCTGCAGCAGCAGACGAAACGCCGTCAGTCAACCTGCACTGGACCCCCCCTCCCCCCCGCCCCCGAGAGGTCCAACAGCCGGCCGCTCTCAAAGCCGGTTAGCTTTTTATTTATATATATGTATATATATATATATATATATATACATACACTCGAAAGGCGGGAGTCAAGATTCATCCGTCACAAGCACACGTCAACCTGCAGGGAGTTTTCCAGCTCAAATATTATTCCTCCACACGCTGAGTGTCTGGGATCAAGAGCTGAATAAGACAAGCAGACGTTGGATTGGATTTAATTGATTTGAGGACATCTGCTCTTCTTTGTTCACCCATGACTCTATGCTCCCGACGGGTACGTGCTGTCATTCGTCTCATTTATCCAGTGATCCTGTTGTGGTGCAAACCTTTTACTTTCATTCCCAGTAGGATTCCAGAGGTGATTTTTGCACTTAATCTATTTGTGACCATGGACACGTTAAGCCTTCTGCACTCGACTGTTAGCAAAGAATAAGCAGTCTCACTGAGAAGTTTCACCTGGGACTCCGTCCAGATGTGCGCCATCATTAATGATGCAATAAGTCATTTTTTTCATGCAACAGCTGTCGCAAAAGGGCCTCGCAGGGACAGCACCGGTGTGTGCTCTATGAGACAAGTGAAGCCACTTTGCATCACGAAGCCAAGAAACGCATAATGAGTTCCACTCTGAATGTCAGGACACTTGTATACATTCCTGACTGCACAAAGCGGCGCCAGGTTTATACTCTTTTTCTCAGTCAGCTATTCCTAAAGAAATCCATTTCTGATGTATCTGGCAAGTCAAAAACAACAAACAGGTACCGCGTGAACTCAGCGGAGGTCAAGAATGACGGGATAACAAGCAGATTTATGTGAAGCTTGTGAGAGTGTTGGAATAACACTCGAGCAGAAGGAGAGACGGAAACCACAGCCAACTGAGCTGATCAATCAACCCCGTTTTTCTCTATTCTCTCTCAATAGTTCTGGTGCTTTGTTTCATGATGTGAAGTGAAACTATGTGATGTATAGGTGGGGAATCGTTTGCAAGGACGCATGACTCATCTATTGTTGGGAGGAACGGAATAAGCAATTTAATGGTTTAACACCATGCACTTAAGAAAATTGTAAAAAAAAAATAAAAACTGCATCACATTCTATCAGACAATTAACAATCAATAGAGACGACAGGAGACAAATACATTATGAAAACAGTAGTTTGAGCCTTATACAAATGTTTTCAAAGTGTGATTCACTCACAGGAATTTATTTTTCATGAAGGGATGCAAACCGCACCGACTGTGATTTGAATCACCTCACAATGGAGCTTTTGTCAGAATCAAAGGGGTCATCTCCCGCCACATGATGAATGTGGTTTACGTGAGTAATTGCCCATCTAAATAAAGCCTATTTGGCTAAACCTCAACGATATAATAACAAATAAAATAACACCAAGTAAAGACTTGCTCCTCCGAGAGAGTGATTCATTGTTCGTGCGAGTTTTAAACAAATGGGACCACGATACAAAGGGGGGAAAACTTTTCAGGCCATAACACTCTGATTAAAAGAGGGATAGTATGCGAACAAATGTGCTTACCCAGGCAGGTGCGGCCGTCCACGTGCAAGCGAGAGCCTGGGTGGCACTCGCAGTAATACGAGCCCCTGGTGTTCACACATCTGTGCTGGCAGCCTCCATTATGTACCTGGCACTCATCAATATCTTTTACGGAAGACAGAAGGGGAGAGAGAGAGAGAGAGAGAGAGAGAGAGAGAATGGAGATAAATTAGTGCAATTTGACTAAATCCTCTTATGAGAAAAAAAAAAAATGGTCCCAAGAATAATGGCCAGATGAGCTGCCAAGCTGGAGGAGGAATGTAACGCAGGTTTTAGGGAAGGAGATGATGAATGGGAAGGGAAAGTATTGTGCTGGTGCAATGCAGCTCAAACAAACAAATCCTCCCATGTGGAAACAACTACTGAACATTTAAACCTAAATTGAAATTCCTTTGCTTCTTGTCAGTCCCTTGGGTGCGGCGAACATATGGAAGCTTAAATCAAGAGGATGCAAAACATACACGTTCCTCTCCGCCGTGCCTTGAGATTATAAACAAATAAAAGGCCGCGTCTGGGAAAGTGGCGGCGAGGGAAACGTTACCGCTTCCATGTGACCGGGTTTAAAATGAAAACTAGACGGGGTTCCTCCACATGTCCCATCGTCGGGGTCAAAGACTAATACATTGTTTTCCGAGTTCCACGGCAGACCCCCCACGATTCATAAAGTACTAATGTGTTTGGACTTCTTCTAACAACCCTCTCTGCTGCCACGGTTATTGGGGGAATTAGGACGTGAAGTGTAACCCGCCTCGCCTCCAGGCCAGTGACGAGCTACCGGAAATGTTGCTGGCTGATAAAAATGTGATAGAACACATTTAAAGTGACTTTGGCTGCTGTGTTTGACAACAGCCAAAGTACATCATAAAAGACTATTAAATGTTCAATGCACTCAACTCCAGGAAACTCATTTCAGCTACAAACTATTTCCAGAAGTTCCAGTAAAGAGCAGCTAGTTTTCTAAAGTAAGTAACTAAGGGGGATTATTATCATCACTAAATTGTTTTTTTTCCCTTTAGATTTGATCCCCTACTGACAATATATTTGTCTTTAGGCACTCCAGCATCAGTATAAAAACACAAATCATTTATAAACATTCATTCATGAAACCGCCAATCCCTTCCCCTCCAAAAATAAATAGACGTTCTGGGACGTTCGTTGTGGGAAAAATAATTTGCAAATAAATAAATCTACTCAGTCGCCTTCACATCTTGCCTCTGTGGGAGAGGTTTTCTCCCACAGTCCAAAGACAAGCCAGTTATATGTCGTCTTTCTGTAGGTGTCAGCCCTGTTATGGAGAGACGTGGCGAGCTCTACCTCCAACCCAACGTGAGCCGGGGCAGTAACCCCGACTTAGACGTGGGGTTACTAGGGTTTACATAGACAATGGATGGGTACTTGCAGGATGCTGCTGTATTTTCTTTCCTGAATCATTCTATTTAAATGCCCTTATAAGTTACTACATAATGACAATGACCTTTTAAGTTTAAGAGAGCAAACAGAAAACTTTTATAAATGAACACAATCAGCAGATACGTCCCATAAATCAGGTCTTCAGAAGACCCGACAGGGCGGAAATGAGCTTCTAAACTTTCCCCCCTCTTCGTCTCTCTGCTGCCAAACTCCAGCTCCCCTTTGTCCAGGAAAGCTGGCAGAAGGAGTCCTTTTTCGGGGGTTTTTTTTCCGTCACCGCTGCATGCCATCCTTTGGTTTGGTTTTTTTCGTGAAATGGGTCCAGCTCAGTGGAGCTGCTGTTTTTTCTGTTGCAGCGCATGGCGAGTGAAGCCCCTCCAGCCGGGTTTTCCACTTCCAGAACTCGATCCACCTCAAACTGAGAGCCAAAGCCTCCGCAGACATTGGCTTTTGCTGAAGGAACATTAATTATCCGCCCGCAGCCACCTACAGCACGGTGCCGGCCTCATCCAGAACTATTTTAGTCCATATCCGAAAGGTGGGTTTTGGTTTTTTTTTTTATTGTGCGCCATAGATAAATTATTTTTGAGCAGCCTTGATTTAAGTCCTAGACTGACATCTAAGTAAGACAGCAGATCAGAGGGATTATCATCAATGTGGTAATAATACATGTTGAACATGTTTCATCTTGTGCACATATCCCAGAGTGCTGTGAGGCCTGCCAAACATGAAAAGAAATATTTCGTCAAAATAACATTGGGAGTGTAATTGGTTTCTAGCCCTGTTTGTGTAAGCGTCTCATGATTCATAATCCATGTTCTCATGCGCTCTAATCTTTGTTGGTACAGCGATCACCCCCCCATGTCTGATCAGACATAGTAATCAGTTAATTATCAGTGGGGCTGTTAAGGCTAAACTACGAACAAACATGCTCTGACTGCAGTAAATAAGGACTTTCTTATGAATTGAATCCTTTTGTATATACAATTTATTATTGCGATAAATAATAAAAAAAAAAAAACTATGATCCTTTGTGAAATTTAACTTTTTGCATTTTTCAAAAGAGTAAAATAAATTAATCATCAAATGACTCCTTTCAATGATTAACAGTTACATTATTTCGTTTTACATTCTATGTAAATCATTCTTCCTCTTCCTCTCTCATCTGCAGTTTTCGACTGTGAAACGATCACTTACTTGAAGCAGTGTAGCCACGGCTGTAGCCACGGTATCCATGGTGACAGTACGGCCTGTAACATATCCCTCTATAGTAATTCTGTGGATAGTTTGCAGCAGATGTGAGACATGCCATCACTTCAACCAAAACCCAAACGTAGATACCGCATCCTGACGACAAAGCCATGTCGAAAATGAAAAAGAAGACCCTAAAGCAACGAGTAAAAAAAAAAAAAGTCCTAAAGACCTAATTTACAATAGCTACAAATAGTGAAATCAATGACGGGCTCCACAAGTGCTAAATCCTGGTTTGTAGTAACATTGCAACTACTTTTTATTCACTTTGCCTCTCATTTTTTTTCTCCCTTCCTCCACCCCTCTCTCTCTCTTTCACCCTCCCATATACTAAAACCACAACTCCTCTTTCTCCCCTTCCCTCTCAACCCCCAGTCTGAACTGTCTATTACAATAAACGCAGATCCATTCTTGCATAAATACAAATTCATACATAATTCTGCATTTTACTAAACAACCTTTACCTTTATATGTCTTTTCCTTTTTATTATTGGCTGACAAAGAGGGAGATGTATGAGTGCACATCATTTCATTGAATAATAAGAACAGACTCAAGGATATGCTCTCTATATTCTTCTGTTCACACTTTTGAACAGAAATGGACCTTAAGAGTCTTCTGTGGTACGAAATGACTGCAGGCTTCCTTTCGTATGACGCGTCTTCTTAAAAACGCATGCAAAGTTTTCTGTACCATACACCTGTGCAGTCATTACCTCACAGCCCGAGAATCTCAGGAGAACTCGAGCTTAGACAGAAACAAACTGTCTTTTTTCACACCACACGGCAACATGGTCACAACTCGTGGGCACACATCAACGCACATCTAATGTAACGTTGTGCACACCTCAGAATCCTGTGGACAACGATAAAAGACAGTGGGGGAAGGAATGAAGTTTGCCTCGAGCAAATGTTTGTCAATGTATCATGGGGCAATTACTCCAAGAAGGGATATCAGAGGGGAATGAAAGAAATATCCCAAAGAGACTCGAGCAACGGATCGATATATTCCGACCTCAGAGTTAACAAGACATGATGACTAAAGTGTTGACACTGCTGCCCTGCACTCAACGGCACAGCAGTTGCTGTTGGCCTGTTCCACTTTGATTTGTGTCGTTTGAATCTCAATACTTTTTTCAAGCAGGAATTTAAAAACTAGAAAACCGTTGATAACTGATTAAATAGTATTCCTTCTATATATTGTTTTACTGAACAAAAGATGCATTTCTTTCCGTCTCTGCCAGCTGCATTAACATATTAACGTCCCACAGCAGATGTCTTTTATCAGAAATATTATAGCGTGTTGGCAGGGAAAGGAATCCCCCACAGTGGAAGAGTTTGGTATGATTCGACTTTTAGGAGCTAAATGAGTGGATCTTGTCTCTCATCTGGACTCATGCAGACTTTGACTCTGCAGCGCTCTCAGCTTCGGGCCATCCTGCAGAAGGGAAACCTGATCACTTTCTGCAGACCCAGCGCCACACATGCAGCGCTTACTTAAACATCTCCTGCATTCATCCAGCTTCCCCAGCCTCTGCTAATACTCCTGCCAATCAGGACAGTAATGCTGCGGGTAGCTCATTTCTTCTCAAATGCACCAGTAGCGGAGGGCAGAGAGCTATGAAAGCCAGCTGCGACGTTCCCATCACCGCTGCTAATAACCGTGACCTGGATCAGATCTTTGACTGCCTACTCCAGCCGACGGCCCTTCTGCAAACACGTCTCCCCTCTAGGCTTGACTGCCGCACAGAGGAATTACTATTCTGATTCTGAGATTTCCACATCAAACTACGGCAGAGAAAAATGGGAGTCTCATGGGAAAATGTTTGGGAATAAGCTTGGTTTTGCTGAAATATGGTTCAGAGATGCTGGGGCAGTAATTTTCTGGCATAAAACATGATGTCATCCTCTACAATTTACAAAGGTCAAAAGGATCTGTTCCCTGGTTCACTTGGGTACAAATGATGGTTTTGATTATCTGGTTTCACAATGTACATTCATAAACATGAATATGTGTAAAAGGAATACAGAATAAATGACAAATGAAGTGACTGAAGTAAAGAAACTGATCCTCTTTATTTGCAGGGTGAATAAAAGGGGATCTTTTTTTAATGAAAAGGTTGTTCAACGTGTGATCAGATAATGTATAAACTAGTTGAATAAGATTATGATTCTACAGCCACAGAAACAAAGTCCAGCTAAGCTTAAGGGAATACAATCTAGTTTTGCAGTCATAAACTAAAGTATTCGACACATTTAAATATTTATGGTGGCGCGAGATGGAAAGTTGAAGGATCAGCAAAGTTGTTGCAATTCTTGAACGTGAGGAGAACATAAATGTCTGAATCCATCAAATGGCTCTCGTGACACTACGCACTCCTCGAAGCAAGAATGTCGGAACCAAGTTTCAACCACTAACTGCTACAGTATGTCGGTCCTGGACTAAAGTCAATGGCAATGCAATCCATAGAGCCACACTGCTAGCATGTACAAAAGCATTCAACAGTATAGTGAAGGTTGAGAGGAGTAAAAACACAAAGCAGAGTGAAGGTTATTCAAAAATTAAAAAAAAAAATTACTGAAAAGGGTATTTAAAACCCCGCTCAGCAACCAATCAAACCGAGTGGAGCGCTCACCTTGACAGCTTTTGCCGTCTTCATTGACTTTTTGTCCCTGAGGGCACCTGCAGTAGTAACTTCCAATGGTGTTACAGCACAGAGCTTCACACGCTCCATTGGTCTCCTCACATTCATTAACATCTAAGGGGGAAAAAACAGAAGGAAAAATTTAATTCTTATAAAAAAAAAACACAACCACAGGCAGAAATGATTTTAACAAATAACTATTGCAGTCAACCATGTTTAATACAAATTTTAAAAACATTGTTTTTATAGGATCAAGAAATGATGCATCTTCCTTTGCATGTCAGTCCCGTTAAGTCAAAATCTTTTCTGTGAATGAATTCGCATCAAGCTCTTGAACATGTGGAAATTGCCCGTCAATGCATAAGAATGACTGAGGGAAAGGTTTTTCTCCTGTTCCATCCTATATAGTTTGTCCCCTTAGTACAAACTCCAACAAAAAGGAAACTACATCCAAAAAAGAATCAAGACTTGAAACAAAAACAAAAAAAAGTATTTACATATTGCACTTGTCACCTCTAACTAGCAACAACTGGCTTTCAGGATGGATAGAATCCTTTCCTGCAGTCCCCGAACTACACATAATCACTCATTTGAGCTGCAGAGCATGTGCACGATGCAAAGATATTGAAAAAGTGAGAGGAGATCTTCTGGTGGGTTTGATTTGTGTTACATGTTGCATAGTTTTACACTTGATGACATTGTAGGGTTTTTTCATTTGCCATCCAGAAGGAATCTTGGATTGAAAACTGAACTCCTTGGAGAAAATTAGGAAGGAGCTTTACCTTGGCAGTAAGAGCTAATAAACCTTCTCCATGTCCATAAAAGAGGAGAGTTACTTTATGGAGGAAGGGTCCGAATGCAAAGAAACACCCCCTCAAGTTAATGCATTTGGTGCATTGCAATGCCAGCGTTGAAACAGCGTATTAAACGATTTCCCTCTCGGTTTACATCATCTGGAACGTGGATGTTCTTTTTATTGCCAAGTGTTTAAACAACTCCACTAAAAACCGAATGACGTGCAATGTGTAATGTTATCTTTAAACATAAAGAATACATTATATTACACTAATAAATAAAACTCCTTACGATTGATGTACACCACAAGATCTTGATTTAATGAGTTTGGCTCCTGGGGTGAGAAAGCCTTCTTCTTCCTCTCTGAAGCACCGGAATGGGAATTGTTGTGCTCATGCATTTCTGCCCAATAAGCAGAGAGGAATGTTGAACCGCTACAGGTGAGGATACTAAACACAGCACTGGAAACTACAGCGCATCAGCCAAGTAGCATGTGTTTAGTATGGACTGCTTTAAAAAGCCTCCGTTGAATTACTATCTTTAATTACATTGGTGTTCTTTTTCAATAAGTACCATATCGGAAATCAATAAATGGTTCCAAACTACTGCCAAAGAAAGAAAGGAACGCAATGAGAGCAGTTCCCCCAGTCGGAAAAAAACAAGCATGTTTTAGGACCAACTCGCTTCCCCACGAACATCAGATCACTGAGATCAGAAGCCTGAGTTGTTGTAGTGTGTCCATTGCCCAATGTGTGCACCAGGTCAGGGTCAAAAGGCCAAAACTCAGGGTCAAACCCAAGAGGGGAGAACCGCACGTGACTGTCTCTTAATATGTTGTAACAAAGGTTAGAGTCCCCTGCTAAAACATTGTAGCCAATTGCAACAAAGTCTCAAAAACCTGCGACTTCTTCAAACCGTAACCATCCGACGCCAAGGATCAAATGAGTCAAATCCCAGCACTAAAAACACACTTTCCAAATTTTGGTGTAAATTCGGAAAGTGTAGTTAGTGGTTGTGCATTAGGGTTTGGTGTTTAAGCAGACAGGTGGGTCTTGTTCCAAAGAGTGATCACATCATTTTGAACCAAAATAATTTCATTTTAGGCATGCTTACTAAATTGATCAAAAAAGGACACCATCTCCTTATGACCTTATCTAAAAAATGTCATAATGGATAACCTGGAGGATTCTTTCATTTATCCTGTCTGTATGAAGGCTGAGGTTCTGTGCATTGTTCCCATTGGATAACACACATGTTGCCAAATTGCTGCGTACTACGTCTTCTTGTGAGTGAAACACAAAACAAACTGCAGTGTTCCGAAGCCATCGGGTAAGGAATAAAAATTAACTTTTTTTTTTAAAACTTTAATTTGAAAGAGAAATCTCTTGATAGTCTTTCTGCAAGTTCAGCTGCAACAACACACATGGGTTTACATTCCTTTGCTGTATTGTGTGACTTCCTGCGATAAGGACGAAAGCCACTGCTCCCAGGACGACGGGGGCCAACAAAAACTACCAGACCCCCCCCCGATATTATCTCAGAAAGGGTCATGGGCCGTAAAATCACAGTATTCATCAGGGGATAAGCGAGGGGATGATTGGGGGGTGGGGGGGGCCCAGGAAAGCTTAACCTGTTTCCTTTTAGGGTCCTGATCTGAAAGCCTGCTGGTGTAATAATGCGCGCTGCTAGTGTTCATTCCTGGATGCATTCCCTGCTGTCCTCACAGCTGCTTTCGTTTACCAGGTGCTATGAAGACGAGGATCGCTTAAAGGTTTCATTCAGACGAGGGTTTTTTTTTTTTTCTGCTGCCGACCCGCACAAGCAGCAGGACGGGGGTCACGACATCTTGTCCGACAAACAAACCAACCGTGTCTGCGCGGTAACTGACGGCACTTTACACCCTTTCACAGGAAAATCCTCACCTTCGACCCCAAAATAACTGACCCTTAAATGTATATATTAAAGGGTCTTTTCAAGGGTCACTTACACTGGTAGCTGGTTTATAATACAGGTGATTTATTGATATCTTGGACTCCGTCTGCATTCTTTATGTCCGTGTTGTCGGATCCCATTATTTTAGCTTATTTGCAATGTTATTTTAATCATTTAAACCACATATATGCGCCTGTTCATTATTAAGCTGATGTTCCTTTTATCTCTCCTTAATAATGTTATAGTGTATCTTACAGTACTCGAGTTTCATCATTCTATATACAAATAAAGTATAAACAGTCTTGCTTTCTGCAGAGGACACATTTATTTTATCCGTCCCACAGCTCAAATGAATCTTATGAACTGGTAAAAAAAAAAATGCTTCCCCGAGCTCACAAATTGTTATTAGAAAACTTGTATGGACCCTAGAACTCCTCGTGGATTTCACATGGATATTCATGCTGGAGTCAGGTAACATCGCCATTACTGTGCGAGTACTTTAATCCTAAGGTTTCCTTGTAATGCTTCTCTGCCAGACTACGGTCTGTAACATGTTCAGGTAGACAGCAGGCAAACAAGAGCGGACCTCCAGAGGTGTACAAGCAGAGTGTGACGAGATAACAAAAACAACAACATTTCGGTTTGGAAGTCTACATGAATTAGGAATTAAATAAGGCATGTGCAAAGCTTTAGAGGGTCAAATTAAATACATTCACAACTAGAGTGGACAATGATTTAATACTGTGTGGTTTTATAGGATTCCTTTGCAGGGCATCAGCTCAAATTCAACATTGCCCCCTGCTGTTAATCTCCTGCTACATCAATAATAGCCCAGATGTGCTGCTGGATGTTTGTCAAGCTAACACTGTGCAGCTCTGCTTTCGCTCTCGTTCATCATGCTACTAAAACACTGCTGCCACAACACAATGATTCAAAAAGACAAAGAGAACCGCACTTTAATTGTCAACGTGCCGGCAAAACATCTTTCACTCATTCACTGCAGCAGCATGCATCAGAAAGCCATGCATGCTGTGAGCATCACATTCCAACACCAGGCGATTTCTTTGTGCCCGTTTTGGGTGCGAGTTTCTGCCTAAAACCCAGTAATTGCGGCAACTGTGACTGTGATTGCAGCGTAGCTGTTGGGACATGGTGCGGCTTTCCTGAAACCTAGTTTAAAAAAAAAAAAATGTTAATGAAAAAAAGGACCAACCACACACGGCTGCACCTCCTCCATCAAGGCATTAAACAGCCATCTTAAGTTTTCAAGCCACCGAATCAGGGCGTGAGAGTCACCAGACCAAAGTAGAGGAGATGCGTCAGGAGAGCCAGGAGCAGTGTGAAAATGTTATTTTTTTAAACTGTAGCAGGACAAAGTAGGCAAAACGCTTCCTCTTAATCTCTTAATAGACTCAAACTGTAGGTGAAAAAACAAATAATAAATCACTCAGACATCGGGGTTTTTGCTTTGTTTACAGGCCTTAAAGTTAGAAGATTGCTTTTCTTCAATGAAAGGCTTCTTGTGTGAAAATGGAGGTCTACATTCTCTGCTTTGCTCAGAGCACGGTCTAAAAATATGAATCAAGCGACTCAGAAGTCTGTGTGCAGCTTATTAACCACCCAACTGAGTGTTAACTGTAATTTTTCATGCATGACTGACCACAAGGGATTCGTGTGCAACATCAAAGAATCTAAAGTATAGTATTGTACCTTGTTTAGTGAACATTCTGCTCCACAGTCTTAAATTTCCCCAATTTGTTTTGATGGTTCAATTCCCTGCACTGCACGGTAAGTTTGTAGGTTTCATGTGCACATATTTAAGTGTAGGCACTCATCTGTGCTTATGTGTGTTATGGAATACCCCATTCTTAAGAGCCAGCCACCCCTCTCTCTCTCCTGTAAGCTTAATTTATTCCCTCGACTTCACTACTCCTGGCTGTGACCGCAGCAGCTCCTTCACTGCAGGACACAGGGAAAGAGTCCCAGTGATGTGCCAATGGCACTCAGTGTTATATACTGGTAGGGACAACTCCAGGGATCTGTCACATGACTGGAACCACTTCATGGAAGGTAGCTGACCGAGCCATGCGTCTTGCAGGAGGGCTGTGAACGTCCAAACACGTCTGACTTCTGTCACTAATTTTTACTGTCAGTAACACAGAAAAAGTAGGTCAGGTGCAAGAACGTATGCATTTCTCCAGAAAAACGTAATGATCCACACAGACCAACCTTGTGGACCTCGGGGGGGGGGGGGGGATCTGAGATACGCGTGTGCTGTATCTGTGCTCTACCAGTCAGGACCTGTGGCTTCCAACTTTGACCCCCCCAGAGGCTCGAGTGCCCGGGACACACCAAGACCAGCAGGAATCCCAAAATTGCTCGTGGTTTCCAGCATGTCTGCTTCACCCGCCGCTATGTGCGAGATATGCTGCTGTGGTATGTGCAGGCCTAAGTGGATGCTCTGAGCCGTTCACCTGCGGGGCGAAAGGTGGCAGGTACATGATGGACTGTCGGGCTCAAGGTGTACAGGGGAGAGTAAACATTCAGCAGCGTTATTGCTTTGTGAGGTTTTTCCTTCTGATATTATGACAATTTGTCCATGTCAGAGTCATCGTTTTCACATTCAGAGAAGAGACAAAGAAAAACCACCGAAAAAAGATGACAACATGGTCAGATATCCAAAGCCTGGGTCTGTTTGCAATGCAGCAGTCATTATTATCATCATATTATTGTGATGCAACCAAAGAGATGTCCCAAAACCACAGAATGAACGTTTCAGTGGAGTAAAGAGATGATGAGGAGAAACACCACTGGCAGATGAGGGGATCAGCCCACGCTGACTGCTCCAGTAGTTCCAACCTTTTTCATCATTTAACATCAGTCAAAATTCAACTCGCAATCAGTCAGTAAAAAAGGTAACATTTTCCTCTACTTGCAAACCTTAAGGCAAGGAGTGTAGAGTTTAGTTTTATTTATTACATTTAAGATTTATATTAGGTAAAAATTACATGGTATGAAATACAATTTTAAAGAACAATTGATTCGTTTCAAAATCCCTCAGTGTTTCTGAACCTCCAAAGTCTTCTTTCCAGCAGATAATTTCAAGTTGACATCCGGTGTCACATCTTCCCTGTTAAAATTTAAATTACTTAACAGCTATAAATTGAGATGACTAATGACTTTTGACCCAGGACCTTTTCCATTTGAATTAAATAAATCTTAAAATTGCATTTTATATTATATTTAGAACAATGCATTGTAATCTGAGTACTAATAACTAGTACTAATTTTATGCTATAGCTTTTACAGCCATGTAACCCTCTGTGGTGGCATACACAATGTTAAAAGGACTAAAATGCAGCGATTTTTAGAAGCTTTTGCGCTGTTCACATTAGCAGCTTTATCCACAACCCTTTTCTTTGCATTTCATGATCAACATATGTATATAGTCATCTTTAAGGTTAGTTTTTTCACACCATAGAATAGATATAACTATTGCGAGAATGCCAGTAGAGCAGTCTCTGACTTAACATAAGATAAAACTACCTTTTTTTTAACTTGGCATGTGGAAGGCAACTGACCCTGATCATTACATTTCTTTCAGATTAAAATTGGCGTTTTAAACCTCGCAAGACACCAGCGGGACTGGCTGGCCGTGCATTGAAGGAACTTGCCCTCTCGGGTGAACATTCCCTCAGGCTAAGTGCCTTCCAGATGGAGAGCATTCACAACAGAGGAGATAATGTGGGGGAAAACACAGATTACAAGTGAAATATTTGGGCTCGAGCCGACTTCACATGGAACTGAGAAAGAAGAAGGACAGCAGAGGCTGATTTTAGCAAAAGATATGAACGTTTCAGTGGAGTTAAGAGGTGATGAGGAGAAACACCACTGGCAGATGAGGGGATCAGCCCACGCTGACTGCTCCTCTAATTGTATTTTGCAAACTCTTGTCACTGCTAATTTACACAAACTTAATGCCCTTACCCCGAGCGTGACCTGGAGTGACCTTTCATCAGTGAGGCTGTAAAGAGCCTAATGAGACTGGGTGGAAGCTGAGAATGCGCAATTATAGGAGATTAGGGTGCTGTGCAGGACGCAGAGGAAGGTAGGTGGGCGAGGCTGTGCACCCCACCCTGGGACTGTGCACTCCCTCTCATTAGAGGGGTGTCTATTGGCCTCACAGGAACAAGCTTGTGCTTTATCGCTCTCATGGTTAAAGCTAAATCTTTCACACTGTTTCAGGACAGAAAAGGCAGAAAGGAGAAAAATAAGCTTTTTTTCTGCCAATGATCTTGTAGAGTTGTATCGTGCATTTTCCAATTTAGGAAATACTAATTGCCATTTTATAAAATTATGAACAGAATGTCTTTGCACTGTTAAACAACCACCCAGGAAACGTCATGAAGGATAAATTAATGATTTGCATACTACTATTTGTTGACATTTTATGGACAGGATTGATCAAAAACAATTAAATCACTACTGAAAAAAAATACAAATACTGATACGTTTTGGTCGTAGATATAGGGAACATATGGTATAACGAGTTTCATATTAGCTGCTCTGGAAAAGCAGGTTTTAAGTGTCAAATGCCAGAAAATATGTCAGGAACTCTGGTCCAGTTAAGATCCAATTCATGACTGATAGAATGTAGAATGTGTTGAGAACAAGCATTTCCCCCCCCCCCCACAAAATACAAATAGCAGCATTATGTCACCACTAAACGCCATTCCCAACATTATGTACATTTTCAGTTAAGCAACACAAGACGTAATAAAAAAAAAAAAACGACCATTTCAGCTGTGCCTGTTAAACTCAGAGCAAGGGAAACTTAGAGGGAATTATTTGGACTGTTTGTGATCTTTCTAGACATATGCAATCCCAATATCTGTCATTTGTTTTGTTTTTTTCTTCAAAAAAATAAAGAAAAAAAAAATCCTTTATGCCAAATTTTGAGCAGAAAAAAAAAACGGTGTTTAGGGTTATAACTGTTATATGACTAAATGCCCCGTTTGACCTTTCTCACCTCTGTGGTCAATCTTGAGTGACAAACTACTGCAGCTGTGCCTCTGCCATGTTGACAACCTCATGGCTTTACTCTTTCATGCTCACATGTTGTATGCCAATAACAGACAACCGTGTGAATTATGTGCCAGTGTTCATGTCTTTTCAACACTGCCAAAAGTTACCCGTTCTGAAGACAGCTGTTTGAATAAAATAAGGTGTGATATTCCTGGAATCTCTGCTCTGTTGAAGCTGCCTACGGTGAAAGAGGATTTTTATCGTTTACAGCTGCTTTGTTGTCAAACTGTTTTGCGTGGAAGAGAAACATGGCGTCTGACCTGTTCCACTCCCAAACTGAATATGACAAAGTACAGCAAAGACATTTTCACAGGGTTTTTTTTTCCCGTTTTACATTTTTGACACCTGCCGAGGACATGGGACTAAATATAATTTCCAGCTATCATGGGTGGCCCAAACAGGTTTTTTTGTCTCATTAAAACAGAAAGATATACAACACAAATGCAACACCTGTTTTACTATTAAATCAGCATCACTCAGCAGACCCACTACTTTAAAAAAGGGCACCAAAAAGAGACATCCAGGCCCTCATTCAAATTTGGGGGAGTGACGTCAGGGAGGGGCCATTTAAAACAAGCAATTATTTAGTGCTTTGAAACAAACGGGTGGATTTTCTCAATGTCGAACAGATTTAAAGATAAAACTAAAAATTGTGTTTAAGTGGTTAAAGTCACTAGACTCTGTAGGTCTGTTCTTTTATACACTGGATAGAACCAGATGTCAGTTAAAAATACACCGGACACCATTGGTGAAGGAAGTATCAACGTCTTTCAAGTCCCAAAAGGTTTAGGTTAAGAGAAGCCTCAGATTACAGGTTGTTAAATGCTTGTGATGGAAAAGGAACACATGGCAAGTTTTACATTCCTTGAAGCTGACACAAACATTCGTGTTTTGACCTTTTCCACCTGTTCTTTTTTTTTTTTTTTTTTCCCAAACACCAAAAACTATTCATATATGTATTTTCTTATTGGAAGAAGTTCTGATGAAATGATAAGCCACACTGGCTAATGGTCACATCGAGGCCGAGATTCAATTCATTGAAGAAAAGGCGTAAACCGTCCCGTCTCCAGCCAAAAGGACCAGTTTATCCATGTGTGCTTTATTTGGGTAACTTGCTCGCCAAAGTGCATGCATGGAGGTTTTCCAAATGTTTTCCTTAATCCCAAGTGGAAAAAAAAAAAAAAAAGACATTCGGTGGCACATCAGAGATGGGGGATTTATTTTTACAGGAGGGAAGGCTGACATTCTGAAAGCCCCTCCTCCGTCACATTCCCCAACATGAAGGGGGCAGATAAACTATATATTTATCCAAAGAAAAAAAAAAAAAAATCTTCCTCGCTAATCAAATGACTGTCAAACTTACCAGAGGGAGGAGCATGTGTGAAATGGTTTAGCCATAATTTAAAAGTTGTCTTTTACAACATGGCCCCATGCAGACCTCTCATCCTCAGTGACGGCAAAGAGCAGCAGTAACAAAGATGGTTTCCCCCCATGTGGAGTCCTAAAATATATCTTCAACAGAGGAAGTTCGATGTTGCGTAACCTTCCTGCTGTTCATTACCTGCGAGTGAGGCCATGGGTGTTCGGGGGGGGGGGCGCTCTGAAATGGCACGTGATAGATTCACGTGCTGGCTTGACCTCTGACCTCTCCGCTCCTCTGAAATGTTGAGCGCAAAGGGGAGACGGCAGAAGTCACTTCTGTCACGGAAATCAGCTTAACTAAGCGCACAATGATACTAATACTATAATCAATGGTGATTAGAGAATAATACAAAAAGAGCAAACAATAGAGTATTGAATGTTGCATTCAAGCATACAATCAGTGTTCAGCAGTACTTCGGATCAACAGATCATAACACCTTTGGCCTTAAAGTGCTTCAGGGATTCTCACAAGCAATAAACCCTCCATGTATCCACATTTACTAAAATCCTATCAAATACAGACCAGTTTGAGAACTTCCCTACCTGCCCTGGCTGATTAAACAGAATTTACAGAATTGTCTGTGTGCACATCTGCGTGAGGGGACCGCAGCGGTTTCAACAGGCAGGTTGCAACAAGCCACTGGAGAGACAGTCTGAGGAAAGACCAGTATTGAGCATTTGGTAGTTGCAGAGTAGGATAGTTAGTTATTAGAGGAGGCTCTGCAAAGAGCAACGTTTAAAACCCCAATCTTAAGAAATACCGAAGAACATACTTCCCAGGCCTTCTCACAGAAGGGAGACAGAAGCATAAAGTCAGATGTGAGTGGTCTCGTGTGATGACCGGTTACATTGTTCTCCAGCTATCGGCCTCTTAAGCTAGAGTTCTTGACCGGACGACCCCAGTTTAGGTCTGTGCACTTCAAAAAGATTATGTTCAACTCAACAAGTTTCCTTTACCGAGCAAATGGATCCCCACAAAAGCTGCGGGGTCCCGACCTTGTACCAATGCCAACAAGCACAATAATCACACTGAAAAATATCTACAATTTAGAAAAATAGCAACACATTTCATAAGCTTGAATACATCAAATGGTTGTGAAGTGTTAAAATACTGTGACAAGTGACAAATATATGCCCATCAACAAAGTTAAGACATTTAAGTTATATTATCATCTTACAATTATTGAAACTTTACCACGTAAGCAGAATTTTAATGTCGTAGAAAACAAACACGTCTTGTAGGTGAAATCCTTTTGAAACACATAACCGGTTGTAAACTTAATTTAAGGGGGTAAAAATGTCCATATTTGCTCTGAAATTAAAAAGGGTAGAAGTAGCATGAAGTAACATGAACTGGTTCAGCTGAAAGAGGAGTCAACCCTAAAATTCTACATAAGTACAGTCATTTACTCACAGGTGTGTTTAAGGTTACTTTCTACCGCTGTCTTTGTTTAATTGTGTCTCATTTGATCCGACTTCATTAAACTTCCTAATTAAGCGCTTAGGTGTGAGAAGCACTCTCAGACGTGTCATCATCTCCGAATCTTTCACAAAGTGTTTGTTCAGAATGGGACTTCAGCAGGTTCTTCATGTGCCGTTTCTCAGCCCCTGAGCCAGTGGACTGTGGAGGACTCACGTCATGCACCAACAGGCTCCTTAGAAATAACTGACCTCATTATTAAGAGCTTCAGTCGGCCGGTTATAAGCCGGTTTTATTTATTAAGACTGTTTTCAGTACATAAAACTGGTACATAATCCCAAAACTATCAAGGACGTCTTGACTCTATTTGTCCTTTGTTTCAAATAACTCAACTCATCCATCAATTGTATCTATGCAAGATGAATTTCATCTCATCTTTAACCGACAAGAGACAAGGTAGCTTGAAAACGGACCCTAGTACGGTTTCATGTTACAAAAAGTGTCTTTCTACTTTTCTGTCTGTGCCCAGATGTCAGCTGGTACGAAAACATCTGCCCTGCCAGAGGTCTAAAAGCCCTTGAAGCTCTTGATCCAGAGGATACCACTCGTCTGCCGATGACAAGCTGGATGCCGAGTACATCAGGCACTGATTGACAAAACCACAGTCAAGACAAAGAGCTTTAACAAAAAAAAGGGCGGGGGGGGGGGGGGGGGGGGTACTTCAGTCCAAAAACTGATAACAGGGACCTACAAAAACGAAATACAATGGTAATTAACCGTTATAAATTATACATGTGCCACAAAAGATGCAGAAGTTATTCTCAATAAGGACTAAAGCTTGGACATGCACATCCCACCAGATCAGCCAAGCAACAAGCCTGTTGTTACCAAGTGATTCAAATGTTGCTAAATCCTGAAGAACATGAACTTCAACAAGTGGGAGGAGGACAGAGGGAAAGATACAGAATACAGTCTCCTGCGACACACAACGTTGTGTTCATGCAGGACTCCTTCACTCCTAAGAAAGTTTGAGTTATTAAAACAGGTTTCTTAAAATACTTTATGTTGAATTATTGACTCGTTCGCCTTCAAACGTTGTACCGTCAGTGTGATGGTATGCTTCAGGAGGCGTGAAGTTGAAGCTGGTGAATCATTTGAATAAATGGACAGTATTTATTACCACGGAGACACAACGCTGTGCTAAGAGAGCAAAACAGATGACAGCTCCAGACGACGGAGCGCGAGGCAGTAATTGGCCCCTTCCAACAGCGTAAACACGCCAATCGCTGGAGAGAAATACGGGCGAAACCACATCAAAAGCCTCTGGTGGAACAATCACCACATGCCACGGCGGGAGGAATGCCAACGCTGACATCCGAAGTAACGGAACGACGAGTGAGCCTCTTGCGGTTCCACGCCGTCGTCCTCGGGCGCATCCTCCCTGGAGAAAAACGGGGCCCGCGACGGAGACAGCGCCGCGCAGCACGTGGACCGCAGCGTCTCGTCCACACGGGCAAGATGGTTTATCTGGGACTCGAGGAACGCGGCGGTTACAACAAAACAGCGTCCAAATCGCAGGCGTCACTTAGCGGAAAGGAGGCTCTCATTAGAAGTGAAGTTATGGCTCTTTCCCTCGAACAGCCACTTTGTACTCGGCCTGCAGCTCATGCCCTTTGCCCTCGGGACCCACGACACCGAGTGACCTCCGTTTGGCACACGCGGCACCTCAAAAGAGGGGTAAGCTGCGAGCGTAATCCCCGCCTGGGCCCCGGCGGCCATAAGGCCAGACGCTGCATCAGCCCGTTTCATGACGAGCACAGGCCAATATGACGGAGGTTACAAAGCGATCCAATTAAAATTGGGACTGTAGCTCTCCACCAGCTCTTCACCGTGCAGAACAATGGTGGAGGATCTCAATGCGAGGGAAAGGGAACGGAAGGGGGGGAGGGGGGGGGGGGGGCCTTGAAGCAAAACCAAAAAGTGGGAAACCCACACAACAACTGAATGAGGACCATCAATTATACCAAATGTTGTCTTCTTTGGCTTCCAGTCGCAGACAAAGACAAAGATTGGGTAGTCATTTAAAAGAGATCGTAAATAAAAGCATTAAACGTGGCAATGAGTGTGAGCTACTGTGTGAGCTTTGACAACACTGAATATTTTGTAAAGCCAAAAGAATAGAGAGGAATGTTCGTATGATTGGATAACCAGATTTTTTCTTATCCATTCAAATGTATACAAGTCAAACACACACTCAGTTTTCATATCTCAGATATCAGGAACACAATCGCTACACCAACAAATAAGATATGGTTCCCTTTTTCTTTGTCCTGTACTGATTAGACAGTATTTTGATAGTTTCCTGATGAACTGAGCATCCATTCAAAACGCTTTGAGGTTTCCTCTTTTTATCCCTCGTTGATCAGTAAACAGACCCATTATTGAACATGCCTTTCCATTTCAGTGGTAAATCTTTTTTTTTTTTTTTTTTAAGACTTATTATTACCATATCAGAGGAATCTATAAATATCTCTTGTGAAGAGACACAAGAATGTTATGGCCTACTAAATGTGTTTAGGAATTTAGGGTTTCTGGTTGAACTTTATGACTAGTCAAGACCTTTATTACTTTATACCCACTGTGTGAACTGGCCCTTCAACGCTCTGCAGCGTGGTACATCCATGTGTTGGAGTCTGCGTTTACATGTGGAATTTCCTGTAAATCCATACTTCAACGTGGCCCATCAGGACCGGCTCAAAAAACAGCAACAAATAGTCTTAACCGTGTGTCCATGGATGCAGAGACCTTGTAATTAAGTCTTTTATTTCCAGCATGAAGTAATCAGAAGTAAGCCAGGTCAGCTTAGGCTTACACGTCAGTGCTGCAAGTCCCAAAGCTTGATCATAAGTCCTTTAACGGGAAGAGAATGTATAGCTACCGATGTTACGGAGCAAAAAAATGACTTGTTAAAAGTTAGAAAGGAACTTTGAGCTCCTGGATGCTCGACAAAAAAAGTGTTGAATTAGAACGCAACACAAACAAAAAGATCTTCATCGAGTCCCCGCAGTTTGAACTCGACTCATCCGACCGGGTGTTTAGCGGAGCCTAATTGTAATGACAGACCATTCTGGTAAAACACGTCGACACCAAGAGGAATTTCCTGTCGTGTGGCGTTATCAGAGTAAAAACAAAAGTCCTCCGCTGTTTAATTTCAACAGCTCAAATTCAACAATGGAGATGCTGATAAAATACTTGGGCTGCTGCTAAAGAAGCCAAATGCTGAGATTGTCATTCTTTGGTGGAGGAAGGCAGAGGTCAGCGGGGGGGGATTGGAGAGCAGACCGACACAGATCAGAATTGTAGGAAGAGCTCGAAAAGGTGGTTTTAATCAAACTGAAAGCTCTAATCTCCCTCAATGAGAAGAGTCGGTTTTATGACTCTGGCTTTTATTTTCACTGCATACCGCGTCCACCGACAGTGATTGAAACTCCATGTGTGTAAAAGATCCATTTGTATGATTTGTAGGAAGCAGGGAGTGAGTGGGGGGGGCGGGGTATGATATGGGGATCAAACAATCGAAAGGGGAGCAGAAAAGAGACGGTGAATATGAGACATTAGCCTGGCTGTTTCTACTCACCATACTGGCAGCTGGGTCCGTTGAACCCTGCAGGACAGTCACAGAGCTGAGTGGATCCAACCCGACACTGGCCCCCATTGAAGCAAACACCGTAGCTGCACACAGCTGCACAAGGGAGATGCCGACAGCCGGGATGGTAGGGAGAGAAGAAAGAAAGAAAAAAAGAAATAGTGAGTGAAGGAAAGACACCTGGCTTCTTTTCATGAGATGTCGACATCTTCAGTTTCAAAACGATGACTTCTTCTGATCAAAGCCGTGTCGTCTACCTGTTCACTCCTGACTAAAGAACCTCGATTCTCCTGCGTTCACACAAACCAACGTAGGAGGAACCCGCCACTCAGTGGTCTTTGAGCTCAGGCTTCCGGCCAAGTGAAAGGCATTTGTAAACTGTAAAGTGCATAACACATCAGCTTGGATGACTTTAATAAAAAAGTACCGGTAGTTTCCTGAAAATGACCCTGATCAATTAAAGGCCCTTGGATCCCTGTTGCGAAACAGTTGGTGAATCAAGGGATTCATCAGAGAACACCAGGTGAGCGGGGCTCTTTCCATCTCTTGATACCATCACATTCCCTACGCTTAAACTACACTGACCTAATGATCACCTAAATATGTGTGTGTGCTGAAGTCTCCCTGCTTGTGCTCTTGTCTGACGTGCGTCAAGTTTAATGGTCCTAAAGCCAGACACAGCTGTTTGGGCCCAATGCCGTGTTTGCACTCTCCCGAAGCAGAGAACAGTGTTTAGTGACGACGGATCCAGATGATTGATGTCCGTCATCGCTTCTCCTGACTGGCGACATGAGGACACGAGATTGAACCACACAGTCAAGCTAATAACAAGAGAGATTTGAAGAGCAACCTTTCCCAAGATGATTGGGAAGAGAGCCTCTGAATGCCAGGTGAACCATACGTCTTCTGCCAGGTGTGCATGTTTCTGCACATCTAGTACGACAAGAGGCAGCATGATCCTGCCAGTTCTTATGCCGGTCATTAACCCCATGTGCTCACAGTGGTGATCAGTGTGCACAGGACAGCTCACACTGAAATGATCAGGTTTCCCCATTTGATTGTCAAGCTAATTTTAGTTGACATTTTCAGAATTTGGAGTCGTGACCATCTAGTTTTGGGGAAATAAAGACGAATCTTAAGGAATTTGTTTAAATTAAAAACATTTTCATTGTTGAACTATAGTATTGGCCATTGGCCTGCGGGAGGACGCAGTCAGTGTAAACAGCTGATCAGAATAAGAGTTTAATGGTCTGTGCTTCTTAATGACTATTTACACATCAAGACAGCTTTTCTAATGTAATACTTCAAAACGAATTAAAAGAATATCTACAATCTGGCTTCAACCACATCATGAAAACATAATAAGTCCAGCCAAAAGGAGAGGGACATGACGAAGTGCTCACTTCTAAGCACAGATGAGCCGGAGTGATTTCAAGCTTTCATGGAGTCTTGGAGACTAAACATCCGCCCGTCATCTGGCTGCATCCTTAGACACCTGCTCAACATTTGGACCATCCAGGGAGTCTAAACACACAACCTCCAACAGACATCAAAGCTATCGCTCGCTTGTTGTCTCTGAATAAAAATAAAAAATAAAAAAAACACAGATCAGCATTTTCCCTGACTGATGCAAAGACGTCCTGCATTATTTGCTGAGACGCCAGAAATCCTACTTCCACAGGAAGACCATCTCAACGCTGCCAATTTGCCCGTGATGGCTTTCGGAAGCCATGACTGTACTAGTTCAACATACATAACTACCCCCACTTCTGTGATTATCTAATGTGAGGGAATTATGGTGCGCTGAAAGCTACAGATGACAGACAAGCAGAAAGAAAATACAATTCAGTGGTCAGAGTCACTCCAGGGAAGCATGGCGACAACAAGGGGGAAGCACATTCCCCCTTGTGAGACCTGAGACACAGGATTGTTGGCAGCTAATAGGGGCATTTTTGGGCCACCCCCCCCCCCCAACCCCCTTCCATCCTGAGCTCCTTAGGGTGCTTAATCTTCCCTAAAATCTTTTCTTAATGTGGCATGCAGCGTGGACCTAAACTTACTCTGGTCCGTGGCTGGACATTAAGGGAAGCTCACCGACACAAAGGCGGGCGCTCGGCGCTCCGTGAGGTGCCACGACTGTTACGCATGGGGCCGAGCGCTGCACTTTTGAGGCAACAAATCATGTTTCGCTGTACAAAAGGAATGTGTCATTTCAAAGGGTCGGTGTGAAAAGCAGGGCCTCAAATGCCATGTGAACCTCACGTTAGGTTGATTTGACACAGCAGCGCATAGCAATGCACAACCCTGCAATTACTTTATATCTGGGGCATTTGCTGCTCCCTACATTATTCATGAATTACTAAAATTCCAGAGATTTTCATCCTAATTTCTGATTACGTGGATGAGAATATTAACATCTAGTCACGTCACACAGTGTTTAGCGGTTAAAAAAAAACACCTGTTGTGGTCAGCATTTGCAGGGCCCATTTACGCTGTTTTGCTCGCTCTAAAACCAGAGAGATGTGGATTTAACATGATAACCGCTTGCATGTCACACACACACACACCAAAAAAGAATCATACAACACACAAGCAGCTTGTTCCCTGCATGAGCCACAGGCTCACTTTACTAATATCACCGTCCAACAAAACAACCACACGTGCAACAGGAGAGCAAGTCATGTGATTACTTTAAATCCTTGTGTCTGCTTCTCGTCTTTGACTGCCATGTTTGCAGTCAGACTCGTATTAGAGTAACTCATTCCAGTTTGTTCCCATTACATGGTCTGCCTGCTGGCTTCAGCCAGACCTCAGGATGCCGAGAGCAAACTTGGCCAGAGCTACATAATATGGGAAGAGTAGGCCCAGAATTTGTGGCAGCTTTTGTTTGTTTTCAGTATTATGCTGACCTAACAACCTCTGCATTAACCATTTATCTGTTATGCATCATTTTATGGACGGGTTTTGATATATTTGTGTTCAGCTTTTGCAGGATATCTTCTCCACACACACACACACACACACACACACACACACACACACACACACACACACACACACACACACACACACACACACACACAGCAGTTAACGAGGACAACAAACTGGAGGGGACATTGTCCCTGCCCCTCAGACCCCGCCACAAAGCTTATTGTTGCCGCTCGTCTCGCTGTCTTCCACCCCCCGCCTAACCCCCGCCCATCCTCGCGCGGCCCTTAGCTACATGCTGCGGGTAAAAGGTTTGACTCGCTGTTCGAGTTGTCCTCCGAATGTTTAATTGGCGGAAGTCGCCATCCCAAAGTCAATAGCTCTTCCTCTTCAGGAGAACAAGGGAGTCATTGAGCCATTTGGACTCTTTTGCAAATTCACAAAAGTCACTTTAAGGCATTACGGCTATCACAAGGTACCTGGATTACTGGAAGTCATTTCTGTATATATATATATATATATATATATATATATATATATATATGGCTCCAAGATCAATGGTATAGAGTAAAAGAAAAGATCTGACACCTTCACAATTGGATGATATTAGCCTGAAACAAAGAGGACAACAAGTGGGGGGGGCCAAAATAGGAGAAAAAAAACTGATGTTTTCTGTGCTACTTTCTTTTTCCAAAAGACTGTCGGAGAGCACAACTGAAGCCGTCCACTCCAAGACTGTGACAGGATGTCAACATCTGTACAATGGGTGGATATAGAGGCAGAAGAGAATCTCAGGTGAACTATAGCAAGGACAAACCACTCGACTCGCAGCCACTCTGTGGACAACATGATTAGAGCCCCCAATTCAACAACCTCACAATAGCCACAATTCATTCTCCTAATTACCCTACACTGACATTGGGGAACACACACACACACACACACAGACACACAGACAGACACAGACAGAGAGGAAGAAGGACAACACAAGAAAGAGAAAACTCAGGAGTGCCAGACACTAAATCACCATCTCAAACACAAAGCATTCCCATCTTCCAAATCTTCCCTTCTTTTGGGGGCTTTTCAGGGGATTTGCTAAAGCTGCACAGATTCTTTCCTTTTGGGTGTTGGAGTCGCTGTTGAAAACAGCCCCACAGATTGCATTGTGCTGACTGAGGTACAGTAGAGATAGAGCATAGCAAAGTGCACGGGAGTGGGAGTGGGAGTGGGAGGGGGGGGGATTGCGGTGTGAGCTTCCCTTTATCCTTGTTCAATGGCTCAGAGAAAAGGGTGATTAGTTTCTCCCATCTCAAAGTGCTGCCACGTCTTTGGTTACGGAGATAAAAGCCATGCCTCACGCCGGAGAGGGCAGCCATTGTCACGCGAAAAAAAAAAAGAAGAAACGAAACCTCCCGTCTACCGAATTGAGGGGAAAGCATGGACTGTCCTGAGGAATGCGTTTTTGAGAAACTTCTTTATGGCAGTTTTAAAAACAAACCAAAACTTATTGCAGAGCAGATGCAAGTTTACATTTATCTACGAGGCCTTGCAAGAGAATATAAAATGCCACGATAAAACATTGGTGACAGGCACATCCAGGTCTTCCAGTGATGGGCCTGTCCTACTGGTGGAGGCGCTGGCCATTATGCACGCGGGTCGGTTCCAGGTAGAGCAACGAGAGCCAGGAAAGCGGGAACCTTCTTGTCAGTCGAGCAGACGGGGGGGGGACAAACTGTTTACAGGAAGGCTTTGCCAAGAGCCCGTCGATGGTATGCAGGCTATGTGCTCTGGATCACTGGCTGTGAAATCCCATCAAAGGAGGCATCTTGGTCCCAGCGGTGTGAAGCTAAGCTTATCCACAAGGAGATGAGCTGCTGGCAGCCCCAGAGCGACCAACTACTCTTCCATACATGGACCTATGGACTGGAACTAGGGGGAGATTCATATTTTTGGTGCGTATCAGCAGTTGGTCTCCCCACCGTGACTCGATAGGTATTGTTGAGGGGGCCCTGATTGTTACTGGTTTAGGGCTTTTATGCTCATAGTGCAATCCCTTTGACTTGCACTGCCATGTCACCGCTATGAATGAGAAGAGGGGCATGACCATACGCCAGCCGACATTTAA
This sequence comes from Pungitius pungitius, assembly GCF_949316345.1. Classification (NCBI taxonomy): domain Eukaryota; kingdom Metazoa; phylum Chordata; class Actinopteri; order Perciformes; family Gasterosteidae; genus Pungitius; species Pungitius pungitius. The sequence goes on along the minus strand of NC_084907.1, from coordinate 20,115,327 downwards.
ACATGGCTAAATGTGGACCATTTGGACATTCATTGTATTAACAGTAAACACCGTGCCTCGTTAAAGATGTCTGTCAGGCAAAGTGACCGCAGAGCCACGACTTCACCTTAAATTGTAATTCGTTTTCCCGAAAGTAGTAAAAGAAACAATGCAACGCAAAGAACTTTTGAGAGCAAATGTCAACACTTGAGAATTATTTTCCCACCATCCACATTTAGACCTTGTGAGACTGTAAAAACACAAGTAGTTGAGTCATGGCACTGACTGATAACATCTGCTCGGGAGTGGATGGGCAAAGCGTCTCTTGACCCTTTTGACCTTTTTCTGAAAACCATTTCATTCAATCTTCACTAAAGGAACCATGTGGATAGTTGAGGATACTTACGATACAGGCAGCCTGCTTCTCCATTAAGTTGGGACCATCCAGGGCAGCACTTGTGCACAGTCTGATAATCCTGTCGGTACACTTGTCTGTATGCAGTGTAGTACGCCGTCCTGTTAATGTGACAAACATCACGTTAAAAGCTTTCAAATCAAACCTGTTGAAATGGTTTATTCAAAAGAAATCCAAACAAATAAGAGCAACTGAAAAAAAATAGTTTCTGTAGAATTGTGGTGTAAAACAGTAGTGTGCGAGCAAACAAGTGTACAATATATACAAAAGGATTATGTGACGTTATCAGAAATATGACATGCAATTTCCTATGTTTCATGTGGTTGAATACCATGAGATTAGAACGAATAAACATGAGATCAGATCAAACGTCTCGAGTCTTTTGAGTAACACGCAGTAGGATGTTCAGGAAACATTTTCCCAGACCGTCAAGGCGCCATTTCAAAGTGTGATACTGTCAGAGTCGACTTCAGAGAAGGGGGCCTGTCCCTGTACTTTGGGACCCCTCTCATTGCTCGACAGTCATTACGCAATGTAGAAACACGTTTTTTGTTTAAAGCGAGTAATTGAGGCTTTGGCTGCCTTCAAAGCAGCCTTTGACTTTGTAACGCGGTAAATAACGCTGTGATAACGAGCGCGAGCAGCAGACCGAGATGCTCCCAAAAACGCAGAAAGGCTAAAGCGTTGGCATCAGGACCCTCCTCCATGGGAGGAATGCTGGCTGCATGGGACGTTCAAAGCTGTGATTACAGAACAAGAGCGAAAGAGAGAGACAGGAACCAGGAGGTCGAGGACGTCATCCCGTTTGATACTGTTCGGAGGTTGGAGTCAAATGAAGCGGATGAATTATTTTGGTAACATGACTTCATGAAGCAATAATTAAAGCTTTGCCATGGCCAGAGATTCATCGGCAAAGCGCCGCATCCACTGCAGGATGAAGATGAGGAGTGTAATTGAATCAGAAGCGACAGACAAACAAAAAGGGAGGAGTATTACTCGCCTCCTCTCGTATCCCATGCACCACGACTGGGCCACGCAGCCTTGCTTCCACACTTTAACCATGCGTGTGAAGGCCTGCACACACGGCTGCCTCTGGGCGACGAGCGTCACCTCCCTCTCCACGCACACATTGGGCCTGAAACAAAAGCAGAGGTGAAAATACTTAAAAACGTGTCAAAGTGTTTTACAGATGTACAGATGGCAGCGGGACAATTTATGAACGCGTTGTGTTGCAGCAGATAGATGCACAGAGCTTACCAGGCCTTTCCTAAAACTGCCTGTGCTCAGATGCCAGGCTGATTGAATATACCAAAACTAGACCTCACAAAGACTCATGGGAAACTCCTCATGCATTATCTTTAAGAAGTCAGAGCTGCTACCTGTAGATTAGACATTTACAGTGTTCCCACTACATGCATGTTTTCACTTGTTTTCGCCCACAGGTAAAACACGATAAGATTTTCTAATTGTGATGTTTTGTCCCCCCCCCCCCCCCCCCTCGTGCAAAAGCGCCTCTGGGTTAACAGGCGGACCTGCCGCTGAGGTCTTCGTACAAAAATAAAAGCGAAACATGATCTTTGAGACATTTACTGCGTCGGGCAAAACCTCCAGCAACAGACAGGAGGCTCCACATACAGAGGTCAGCGGGAATCTTAAAACATTCATCTGCTCGTCTCATAATCAATAGTATTCCCGATCACTTTATATAACTGAGAGACCTCATTGTAAGTGGCAGCTAACCAGACAATATTGTCTCACATAATTCACCCTGCTTAATATTTAGAAGTTTAAAGAGTTTGATGGGTTTCAAACTAACTTTGATAGAGTTAGGAATGCAGTAAACACAGAGCTGATATATAATCATGTTAATTACAGTGACACTTTGCCAATAAAGCTCTTGATGAGAGTGCACAACAAATTTAATCATTCCACCTTTATAGCTCAACCAGCTGCTGTTGAGTTTTGTGGTTTTTGAAAATGCAGTTTTCTGGAAGTCAAACTTCAAAAACGAAATATGTTGCTGAAAAACGATTTTAACAAAGATGAAGAGTAGACGTCATCCTTAACTTGTATTAATATACATATTATTTAAGTTAGTTAAGTTAAAAAGAAGCCAAACATGACAAAGGGTTACTCACATGTACGGTTGGAGATTGTTGGTGATGCCATAACTCAATGCATGAACCTCTGTAAGAGATATTAGGAAAAAATAAAAAACACTACCCATGTTTCTTCTTCTTGGATCGAAGTTTCAAAAAGCGCTCACTGGGAGAAACTTAAAACGCACATGAAAGGATCTTCCGCGTCTATATGCTCAGCATTTTTCCAAAAATGACACAGCCATCACGTGCGGTGTGTTTTCTCGCTCTCCGCTGGTGTGCGCGCGCGGATGTGTGTGTGTGTGTGCGCGCGAGAGTGAGTGTGACACTGCAGCGACGCTCCCTCACTGCAGGTGTTGGACTGACAGGCACGAAGTCGCGGAGGCTGCGCGCCGTCTGGCTCCCTCAATGACTTCGTAATGAGGGCAGCGGTTCGGTGGGGGGGGGGAGGATGGAAAGGATGTCATTTATTATTCAGAGCTTCTGAATCACACACACACACACACAACCCGCTGATGGTGCGGTCACGGTGTCAGCCGTCAAGACAGACAGACTGCTGCTGCTGCCTCTCTCCCAACAACGGCTTCATTACGCGCATGCGTGTTCATGACCCCGGAAGGTCCCGGGTCACCGCTGTGGGGACTAGATCAGACGCTCTTAAGACATATCAGAGCTCATCTGAGCCCCAGGGGGGAGGAGGGGGGAAGGAGGGGGGGGGGGGTGAGCTCCGTATTGATTGGGCAAATATTTGTGTTTTCATGTGTAACTGAATTTCAGTTTCAATGGCACTTTTCATTGAAAAAAAAAATTACAAAATAACCCGAATTGAGCTAAACATACAAAGAGTATTTTCTGAATAAACTCTGCCATCTAGTGGTAGTCTGGTGGCAGCAGGTTAATCACCTGATTAGTGACCAATCAGAGAGACTGAGCCAGTTGTGTGTGCATTCTAATACTAAGACCCTGAGATACATTCCTCTCCTGACATTGGCACATACCACTTGTATATAAGACGAAATCAATATTCTTTGGCCTGGATTTGGCTCCATACCCCACCAGCCATCTGGGGGTTCCCCTATGGGTTTTTCCTCCATCTATGAGTTTTCCAAGTTAGGAAAAAAACTCATGAATTGCCACCTTAACATGGTGAAGTGACCATGTGATCTGGGTTCTCTGTGGCACAAGCCCCTTGCAGGGCGGCCCAAGGACAACAGGTCTCAGGGGAGAGTCCAGACTAAGAGCGATTCAAAAACCTTGATGATGGTTTAGCGGCCCACAAAGCACAGTCACCCGGTTTATACTGATATGATTATATGCCCGCTTTTCTGGGTCCGAAAGATGCCCCGAAAGATGTCTGAATATTTCTAAATGATATTATACATTACAATATACATTTAAAATATCAGATTGATCCTAAGTTGAGGCCTGTTGTAACATAGCCCTTTATCAACATCCAAGTTGTCATACCTTTAATATTCAAGCCAATTTTATGGTTACATGCTGGACATTCTTAAAGAAATGTGTGCGGTACTTGAATATTGTGGGAGCCATATTGAGCTACTGTATATTCATGTTTCTTTCCTCAAATAGTAGTGTGGGTCTATGTAGGCAGGCCTTAAAGACAGTAAGACTGAGCAGTGGGTGGTGAAGGGAAACAGTCTTTTGACCGTGTGGTGGAGTGACGTAAGGAGCCATGACGTGACAAGCCGTCTCCCACCATATAAGAGACTACATTAGTTTAATTGTTTGTTTTTTTATTTTCACTTCATTTTGGTTTGTAAATTCTTTCTACGGCAGAGCAATAAATGGTCATTGCACCGAACCGGATCAATTTCTACTAGTCTTTAAAACTACACGCGTCCACAGATCCAGCTCAGCCCCCGGTAGTAGCTGATCAGGGAGTAAAGGGACCAACTGAAACATTGTAGCAATGCGTGGTGATTTGCTGCCACCTAGTGGTTAAAGTGATGACCCGCATGCTGCAACTGATATAACGTCACGTGCAACAGAGTGAGACTTCAACAAACATTAGCAGACATGTGCAAAATAACCGGAAGTGGTCGCAAAAAGTGCACTTTGCACCGACAGAACTACCCAAAGCAAATAAGCCCAATATGAAACGTTGTATAATTTGGAATTTGTTACGTCCTTAACCCAGTCGGGTGATTTTACGACGCTCCCATATCTCCGCGCACAACGACCTTTGACCCGTCTGCGGAACGCGCGCCAGACGCCGCCTCGTAGCATGCAGCGGGTAGTAACAGCACTCGGAAGGAGTCTCGCTTTTAAAGACGCGCTCACACGATCGCTGAGGTTTGGGGCTCCTCGAAGAAACATGTCGTCGTCGTCGTCTTCTTCTCAAACCAAGCGGCCGGTTTCCTTGCTGGGAACGATGGCTTTCGGTGGTCGAGCTGACGCCGAGCAGAGTTCGCAGATGGTGAGGACTTTCCTGGACAGGGGACACAACCGGGTGGACACGGCCATCATGTACATGGACGGGAAGTCAGAGGCGATCATCGGGGGCATGAATCTCCCTAAAACAGGTATCAGTATCAAAAGCGCGAGGGTTCTGTGCCAAACCCCCCAAACCCAACAAGAGGACTCACCGGCTGTTGCTCCTTTAGCTAATTAATACTATGTGACGTTACCAGGTGGACACCTGCTTAGAATTCTGGGTACGAAAACGGGGCCAGAAGTGCTCCTTGTATTTACCATTTGATTTACTAAAATAATGTTTCTGTATACTTACGTACAATTTGGAAGTATTTTTAGTTGCCAATTCAGATTATGAATACAGAACAACAAATAAACCGATGATGAAATACAAACTTAACTGATTCCTGCAGAGATCACCACAAGATTCCCACCTTCTACGCTGTTAACACTACTTTTACCTAAGTAAAATGTTAAAGATCAGCTTGTTTTCATTTGTTGTCAATCCACGAATGACACATTGGTAATTCATTGTTTCTGCGCAACAGTGAGCCTGGCGACCAAGGCCAACCCCTGGGATGGGAAGACGCTGAAGCCAGAGAGTGTGCGCTCTCAGCTGGAAACGTCCCTTCAGAGTCTGCAGACTGATTGTGTGGACCTTTTCTACCTCCACGCCCCTGACCACCTAAACCCGATCCAGGACACCCTCAGGGCCTGCAATGAACTCCACAAAGAGGCAAATAGACCAGATGGCTTACTCTATGAGTTAGATATATTTCTGACGTAATGTTCCATTAAATGTTTATAATTATCTACTATCGCCCTCAGGGAAAATTCAAAGAGTTTGGTCTTTCGAACTATGCATCGTGGGAAGTGTCTGAAATCGCCAGCATCTGTAGACACAACAACTGGATTGTACCCTCTGTTTATCAGGTATTTCCATAAATTAAAAAAAATCATGATTAATAACTGATCACACCAGAATGTATGGCAATGGTGTTAGAAATACTTTAACATGCTCTCACCTGGGCAAGAAATTATTTTTCAGATTGAGCTGATTGATCTTTTGTGCAAATGCTTGCAGTCATTTTTGTGGCGGTTATGAAAGATTACTGGATATCCTTTATTTAATTTAAACCTTTTTGACTATTATCTGTACGCTAACTTAGATTTGTGAAACTTTTCACAGGGGATGTACAACGCCACCACTAGACAGGTAGAGACCGAGCTGCTTCCATGTCTGAGATACCATGGAATGAGATTCTACGCGTACAATCCTCTGGCAGGTGCATATCTTCAGTCCTGGCAATCACAAATGGAAAAGTAGATACTTAGTGGGTGATAAATTAAGCGAAAAAAGGTTAATACCATAGTACTGTAATACAACAGGAAGTTGACATTAGAGGTATTGAGTGAAATATCTCAACTATACAATCGGATTGCAATAAGATTTGGTACAGACATGCATGTCACCCTGGGAATACTTTTAGTCAAGCACCATGTTAACATACGGACATTAGCGTTCACTGTAGCTCAGAGCGTCCCTGGGCCTTTGTCCAGCCGGACAGAGCTGTTACCACAACTGCAGTGTTTTTAAGCAAGTGACAGTATTGGATGCATAAATAGTAGAATCATTGATCATTTTAACTTGAATTCTGACAATACTACGGCTCCTCTGCAGGTGGCCTTCTGACAGGAAAGTACCATTACCAAGATAAAGATGGTTCCCAGCCTGCAGGACGGTTCTTTGGCAACAGCTGGGCTGCAGCATACAGGGACAGGTGAACACCCAGCCTGTTGCTTTTGAGTTTCCCAAAAACTGCATTTAAGGGATTTCTGCATGTCTGTGCTAATGCACGTTACCTACTGATGAACAGAAAGCAAATGTGCCTGTCGTCTTCTCGGTCAGATACTGGAAGCAGAGTCACTTTGAGGCAATAGGCTTGGTACTGGATGCCTTGGAGACAGCGTACGGCTCAGAGAAACCCTCCTTGACTTCTGCTTCCATGCGCTGGATGTACCACCACTCCCAACTTAAGGTACCCGTTGTGAATAGATCACTGCAGTGACCAACTTGCTGATTGTAGCACTATAGCCAGTTGGGATTTGTTCAGTTAGCATTGGTTAATACCCAGATGGCTCCTTTTTTCATCTAAAACGGGCCTGGTCAGTTGTAGTGTATTTATCCTCAACACTAGAGTGCTTGGATGTTATACTAACACTTTGATATACATCATTTCTCTTTGCTATATCAGGGGGACCTTGGTGACGGAGTCATCATTGGCATGTCAAGTATGGAGCAACTGCAGCAAAACTTGGCCGCTGCTGAGGAGGGTCCTTTGGATGAGAGAGTGGTCGCCTCCTTCGACAAGGCTTGGGATCTTGTAGCCCACGAGTGTCCCAACTACTTCCGCTGAAGAGCCAAAAGCTGCCCGTTCCTTCAAATGTCTTCAAAGTTGATAGAGAAATCTGCTAAAGACATTTCACTTACATCCCTATACCCTTTTCCTGAAAATCACAAATGTGTATGAATGAGTCGATAGACGAGTAGATGTTAATGTCAACAGCACTTCATTATTAATGTACAAAATAAAACTTTGAACATATTTTTTAGAGAGTCTGGCTGCATTTACTGTTACATAAAAAATTCGATCAATTTTCTTACTTTGTTTCCCCCCCATGTACACTTAAAACAGGTTGTGGCAATTCAGTTTGGCTGAATGGAAATACTTGCATGCAAAACCATCATTGTGTATCAACAAGTGACATATGATTCTTTGACCACCAGTTACTGAACAACTCAGTCCAGCTCTATTGTAAGTGGGATGATCGAGTCCAGGGCAGCACTGGCAGTCGGGGGGAAAGGTTTCCACACAAATGTCCTTCTGCCGTTGAAGGCCGGCAAAAAAACACATCTGCCCTTGCAGATGTTTCACTCTGCATCATCATCTTCGTCGTCGTCTTCATTGTCCTGCATGGGCTCTTCCCCACCAGCAACGTTCTCAAACTCGCCCGTTTCAGAGTTCCACATACATTTGATCTGTACCTTGAATTCTGCCATCTCGATGCCGAAGAGTTTCTAAGGAGCCAATTTCAAGAGATCAGACAAATGCAACACAGTGCTGTAGGTCTGTTTCAATGTTTTGTAGTCATTCAGACTCACCAGAATACGAGCCTGCTCAGGAGTAAGCATGTCTCCTTCCTTACAGACCGCATGCTCCTTCAGCAGTGTCACCACTCCTTTAATCAGCACAGGGTAGAAAATTAGATTAAGCAGCCAAATGGCTTTTTTTTAAACAAATATTCCTGTTAAAGAGTCAATGAGGAGAAATAAGGAGTTTCCCCTGTTGTACTAAAACAAGTTTAAAGTATAAGGCACCATTGCCCTAACTGATGGAAAACAGCTCGCTCTATAAGAATCATTGCAATTGAGTCCAAAAACAAGGAAATGGTCTTTAAGTGGGATTTGTTGACAAAAAGAAAAAATAGGTAATAATAATACCAGTCATATTTTACCTTTCTTGAGAGCAGTCGGAAGTCCTAGTTGTCTCAACTGGGGCTCCATCGAGTGAGGGAACTGTTCAAGGGGTCCCTCATCCAGAGTGGTGTCCATCTGTGCACGGTTGCCTGCCCTTGCATAATCCAGCTCTTTGAAATTATCAAAATACCTACAGATAGAGAACACCATTCAGATTATCACTCAACACTTGGAGAATAACTGCAGTGTCCGTACATTAGTGAAGCTCAACTTACTCTTGCACCTCTTCCTTGGTTTTATTAGTGAATAGCAGCCCCACTTCTCCTTGTAGATACTTGCTGACCTGGACAAGCAGTCAACATGTATTTATTTGCAACAGAATAAGATTTTCTGGCCTATCATCATATTTAAGATCTCACATACCTTGTGCAAGTTATCTTTGTATTCGTCAGTTTCTCGTTTCCCCAGGGCAACCGCCATGACTTTATTTTTGCCGAAAAAGAACCTGTTGAAGGGAGTTAAAAAACCGGTCAGATTGCAATTGTCAAGTGTATATGACTAAATAATAAACTAAATAAAAAAGGGAGCAGAAAGGTTCACCTGCTGTGTTTCCACGCAGTCCTGATATCTTTCAGTTTGTTATTCCTCATGTTTGCCACGGAGAATATGAACAAGTTTCTGTACGTGTCCACACATTTCCGTAACTACAAACAAACAGATTTTAGAGTTTACAGTGAACCACGTCCGTACCCTCCGTTAAGTTTGCTCTGGTTAGCATAGCACTCCGGTTAGCATAGCACTCCGGTTAGCATAGCACTCCGGTTAGCATAGCACACGGCTGTGACAGGACACTCACCTCCTCGATTAATTTCTGTTTCGACTGCAGTCCCTTCTTGGCTGTTTTCGTTAACGAAACTGAAGGGAAAGATCAGGTGGAAAGCATTTGATTAGTATTGTGTTTGATTGATATCAGCAAATAGCTAGCCCCCAAGTTGGTGTTTCCCACAGAAGGAGAAGCTAATGTTAGCTTGTTAAATGACCTAACGTTACTTTCCAGTTGTCGAGCAATGACGTTATCTTCATATAATTGACTAAAAAAAAGCTCAACCGCTTAGAAAGTTTGTAAATATAGTAATTTATAATCCTAAAACTTACTTTTCTTGTCTCTCTTTGACTTCGGCATGGTGTCCTCTCACGATGCAGGAGCAGCAGACGCACACGTGAAGAGAAAGGACCCCAAATGTTTCGGTTTAGTGAAGTCGGCCATGTGGTGCCTGACTAAAAAAAGAGAAGATGAACTTGATGAATCACAAATGTATGTATGAATGCATAAAGTAACTTCTGCTGCCCCCCGCAAAAAGACGACCGAGTCAGAGTGACGTCGTGTGCGAAAAAAAATGTCTAACTTTTTGGAGAATCTGGAACAACAGCGACCTGCAAGTAGCGCAGCGTCTTAAATAAAGTGATGTATGTCTTAATGCGAGGCTTTAGAAATGAACACAAAGGGATTCTGTATTTGCTCATGCAGCCTGAAAAACGGGTTATTTGGCCAATGTTTTGATAACCGACCGCTGTCAGTTCAGTGTTTCCCATCATTATAACGGCTGTGCGCTTTTACCCTTTTACTTAAGTAAAAAGCTTGAGTTGATACTTCATAACAAGTATTTTTAAACTCGAGTATCTAAAGTTCTACTTGAGTAATACACGTGAATAGATTTGACACTGATGGCAGGCCCTCTGTGAGTACTTCGGTTTGTATTACTAATGCTCTGTGGAAGTGTTTTGTAACGTTGTCATAGCATGACACTCAAATGTAATACCCCAACAAAAGACGCCACAACAAAAGACACCACAACAAAATCCGTGTGAATCACTTTTGATTGCTGCATATTTGGAATGCAAATGAGAGTAAACCTTCATCTCTCTCAGTGGGTAAAATTTAAATATGGAGACACAAGACAAACAGCCAGAAAGATACACCTTTCTTTAGCATGCAAATCGAGTGAATATCACAGAGCAGCCTTTGCTGACCTGATATAGCAAACTGTGGATTTGGAGACATGGTTTGGTGGAATTTTTCATTTTACATGAAACAGCTTTGTATAGCCATCACGTGCCCACCTGGATTAATGCACGGATTTATTGGTAAGCCAATTTGGCCTTGGCCAGGTTGTTTTTTCCAGAAGGTGGTGCAGTTACTCTGCTATGGATGGAAGGCTGAGCAGCAAGTATGTGAATGTGTAGCTTTTCCCTAACGTATTTTATTAGATAACATGCGGCGGGTCTGATGACTATTCTGATCTTAATATTGATTCTTATTGTCATCGCAACTATGTAATGCAAACTACAATTTAGATGGTAGCATGCACGTTCATTATAGTGCTATACCACAGTTACACGGACGTGCATGCTGTAGGATTTGAGGGGTCCGTGTTTCTCTGTGCGCTCTGGTGGGCTATCGACCTTTCTTGGTTGAGGCGCAATGTTTGATTGCGTTTCAGGCGCGCAGCGGTGCTCACACTGGGTGCTTCGGTGTTTAATCTCTGCACGTGTGCAACAGAGCTGCCAACTTGCCGTTCACGGCGTTCCCAAAATATCTGCACAAGCGGCCATTTGCGCACTGCGTAAATATAACAAGTCGCTGCTGGTCAGCACGAACGAGACGGGTTTCGTGCTTATGTTGTTGTTGAGCGCGCAGTGGGCACAGACTTCGTCGGGCGCACTTGATGCGGAGGGTGGAGGCTGTGGGGGGAGTGGGGAGTGGGGAGGGCCCTCGGGGTGAGCACACCCCTAACGCCTGTGTCAGAGTATTTCAGAACAGAGGCCAGTATTTAGTCACTGCACGAAAGCCGCGCGCACACACACACACACACACACTTGTCTGCTCAAGTCCTCTCAAACTTTTGGACTATAGGAAGATCTTTTTCTTTTTCATTTGGATCCGAGGACCACGATTTGATTCATAAAAGATTTGATCTTGCAGAAACTGTGCGTCGTGACCACAGGATACTTTTACGCACAGTGATTTAACCCTCACACGGACAATGCCTCGATCTTTCTTGGTCAAACAGTACTTCGCCAAACAAAAGCCGAACTACAGTGAGCTGGAATGTCAGAATGGTGAGTTGTGAATCTTTTTCTTTGTGTTTTTTTTTTGGTGTGAATTATGGTAGCTCAATTGTTAATACCTAGAATGCATGTTGTCTCTATAAAGTAGTTGCAAGTTTAGATTAATGTACATTTGGAAATAAAACTTGTGTTTAGCTTTTTGTCCCTGGTTCGGCTGCGTGTCGGGCCCGTTAGATGCACTTTCCCCCCCTCGGTCTGCAACCAGACAGAGCTCCATTCATGTTACAAGCTCTTGTGAATACGTGGGAGGAAATGGCCCATGAAACCTCCCAATGGCTCCAACTTTACGCTTAGTAAATGCTGAGATAAACACAAATGAATCATTTCAAACCAGGACAGACAGTAGAGTTGTATTTAATAAGACACATTTCACTTGTTGAACTGGTCTGTTCTGTTTCTCTGTCATTTCAAATAAATATCATTGAACTTGTTGTCTAACCATCCTCACCCTTCTCTCTCCCCCCCCCCCCCCCCCCCCCCCCCCAGACATGTCACTGGAGAGGTATTCCCTGGCTGAGCTCTCATCAGGGGTCAACACCTCGACTGCCACCTGCTTCACAACAGGTCTGGTGTGGGACCTGAGCGTCATGCCTGCCCTCTACCGGCCCGCCTCCCAAACAGAGCCCTGCGTTGCCCCGGGCCCCCTGGACCTCAGCTCCCCCTCCAGCCTCAGCAGCAGCGCCAGCAGCTGTGGAGAGGAGGATGAAGGACGCACCTCAGACCCCCCCAGCCCCGAACCTGTGCACACGTACGCCCCTCGGCAGCGGATGAAGTGCACTGGCGTCATGACCCACATCAGTCCCCCCGAGGAGGAGGAGGAGGAGGAGGAGAGGGAGTCCCCCGTCACAGCAGCCAGGCCAGCCTTCCTCTGCAAACACTGCCCCAAAGAGTACACCAGCCTCGGGGCCCTGAAGATGCACATCCGCTCACACACCCTGCCCTGTGTGTGCACCACATGCGGGAAGGCTTTCTCCAGGCCGTGGCTGCTGCGCGGCCACATCCGCACACACACAGGTAAGACATATGTCTGCGACGTTATCAGCCCCCCTCCCCCATCAGCTTCATTACCACTTTATTGCTGATTCTCGGGCAAAGAAATCCATCCAGGTGTTGCCGTAGAGCTGTAAATCTACATTTGAGAGGTTGACATTGTCTTCATCAGGTGCGCCGTGATGTGAGGGAGCACGATATCCATGACAATCAGGTTGATGAGCTCAACACTTGATCAGCAGACACATTACCTCACAGGGAAGCCCTCGGTAGACCCTGCACTCATTGATCCCCCATTGTCTTTAATGTCCCAGCAACAATGACCCGTCAGCTAATTCTCTTATCACGGCTGCTGGGGAAGGCAGCCGATTGGGTGACAAAAGGTTTAAAGAATGCCTGAAGGCTCTCTGCTATCACAGAGCACTTTGTACCTGCAGCAACTTGTTAGCGTGCTAATCTCATTTGGCTCTGATTGAATCATGCTAATGCAGTCAGGCTCTGACCCGTCCGGCCCACCATGTGCTTCTTCATTATCCTCAGAATGTTTTTGTGTGTTTGTGCGTGAGGTGTTAATGGGGGGGGGGGGGGGGGGGCTCTTGTCAATTCAGAGTGGCCGATTGTTGTGCCAGTCAAGTTATATGACGTGTGCTTTTCACCCCTCCTTTGTCCAGGTGAGCGGCCGTTCTCCTGCCCCCACTGCAACAGGGCCTTTGCCGACCGCTCAAACCTGCGAGCGCATCTGCAGACCCACGCCGAGGTGAAGAAGTACCAGTGTGGCGTCTGCTCTCGCACCTTCAGCCGCATGTCGCTGCTGCAGAAACACAGCTCCTCCGGGTGCTGCTCCTCTGCAGTGTGAAACCCAGCAGAGAGAGAGAGAGAGAGAAAGAGAGAGAGAGAGAGACATAGGGTACCCTAGTCAGAGCTCAGGGAGGAGCTAGTGGGCGCCGAGAGTGGGTCGACCCAAGCCCAGCTGGTTGGGCCACTAAGAGCATGACGTGGCCTTCCTTAAGAGTGCCGGAGGGAATGGAGCCACATTATGGATCTGACATTACCAGGCGTTTAGCTTTTTTTTGCTCTTTTTAAAAAAAAAAACATCAATGGAGCTTCTTTTTTTTTACCCCCCCCCCTCCAATCTATTGGTCTTGAGGCCAGACCAAATCTGAACTGAGCAATGTCAAGACTCACTTGATATCTGCACCCTTTGTTGCCATTGTGTCCATTCCAAAGACCAAATATGTAGAGAACTCATTGGGGTAAGAGGTGTTCTTTCCTGTCTCCGTCCTGGTGCCGGCCAGCTCAAGATCATAGACTAGACACAGCTGCTGAGAGGTAGGGGTGCGTGGGTGGAATAAATCTCTCAGCGTGCCTCATAACACACACACACACACACAAAAGCAAATGCACACACAGCTGTCCCTGGTACTGTGGTGTAGATAGACGAGGTGCTAACAGGTGCTACAGCCATGACCTTGCGGGCTGATAGCAGGTGACTTCCACTGCCCTTGGTTTGCTTAAGAAAAAAAGAGGATGCGTGTCATCGCGAAAGAATGGCATCAGTTGGTCTTTATTCTCCAGTGAGGTTCATTTTAAGCCTCTATTTTGTCTACATCCAGACCATGTCTGTAATCTGATGATACTCAGAGATAGGAAAAGCCATGCTGTTGTTTTCCAAAGATGCTCCACTTTGCAGCACTGTGCAACGTGGATTTCAATGCAAGCCATGCACTCAGAGTTACCACAGTGTTAATAATACCAGCCAAAGCCATATTTTGTAACTTAATGAATTTGTGCCTTGAATTTTATTACTTTTGAAACCAAAAATGTGCCTTTTTTACCTCCAGTGTTTGTGGGTTTGAAATCAACATTGATTGCAGTATTAGTAGAAAATAGCGCCAAACAATTTGAAATGCAAGAAGGCTGAGACCAAAGATTTTTAAGGTTTACACCATGGAGACATGGTTGACTAACATGAGATCAGAACCCTGTCAATGGACAGAACAAAGATGCATTTTTATCTTTCCTAAACATTTTATGGCAGTGTTTATTGTGCAATGTGCAGATAATGTGTTATTTTGTTGAATTTTGTACTATGCTTGTTTGTTCACTCCTATTTCTTATGTTGTAACTGATACATTTTCATTCAATAAAGTAATTTATGTTTATTAAAACCTGCTCTCAAATACATTAGCAAAAAAAAAATCCAACCGCGTTCATTTTAATGATACACATGATATACATTAGCATATTAAAAATCCAACCGTGTTCAGTTTAATGACACAATGTGGAAAAGGGCACCGTTAGTTATAAAAGGTCTGTGTGATCATTAACCGGGACGTTTCTGGCCAACGTCTTGATATTAGGTGTGCAGAGTGAACTCACCATTGTTGTGAAGCTCAATTTCAGACGTGCAGGTGAGCACACTGTGTGATGGACAGGAACAACTGACTGCACCTGCTCCCAGTTTGCACCTGCCATCTAGTTAACGCTGTGCAAACACTGCTCGACATGTGAAAGTGTGCGCGTGTTAGCGCGTGCCGTTAAAAGAGAACTTGAGTGAAAGTCAACTTCTGTTTTCAATCAATCCATATAATTAATATGAGCTGATAGGACATTTAAAGGGCCATAGTTTAGCACCTAAAGGTGGAACTCTAGTGAACCGTATGTAGGGTGTGTGTATTTTATTTTAAGGGACAGTATAACATTCTCACCTAGACAGTGAGTCACACTGCACAAACCAGAGTTGCTAAGTTCCCATGACTCCTCTGCGCTCACTCAGTAAGTCGGGCCACTAGTTTATCAGTGAGTCGGTGTGCGTGGGCCAGTACAGAGTGAGGCAAGCTCCTCCACGGCACAGTTCCTTATTTCCTACTGAGTCAGGGAAATATGCTCACAGCTCCCCGCCAGGACGATCATTGCAGCATGTAGCAGTGACTCACCTCACGCACGTAGTGCTTCAAGCTAAACTACTTGCATAGATCTCTAACGTCTCTCCCAAATAACAACCAGGTCAAATGCTTTTGAATGAAAGTCGCACCTGTTGGGAGGTTAGCGAAGGACTATTTTGATGATGTCAGCTGGTATGTCCCGAGGTGGGGGTCTAAACAAGTCCTGCATTTAAACTTTATTCTCGAGTTGGCTTGTTGAGGACATTCCCTGATGATTTTCATCCGTGGAGTCTTACAGGATTTCTCTCAAGGCTACATGCGAGGTTTTCCATTTGCTTTACTTATTTTCTTAGATATGGTATAGATCAGCACATTTCAGCACTACATGTCTTTCCTCTTCTTTTACAAGTCTGACGTGGTCACGGTCGCCACGGAAGTGTCACAGCCTCATTTGGGCAGTAACAACATCCAAATCTTTGCATCACAAGTTACTGTACTTATTCTTGCCTTTTTATAGAGAAAGGAAAACACAAGAGGCTCCCCTTCTTGTTCCTTTGGGAGAGTGGAGAGCCTGGATTTGAAATCTGAGAGCGTTTTCCTGCTGTGTGCTTTACAGTGCCAGAGCACTCACTGTAATTTACCAAAAGTGGCTGCTATTTATGCCATAAAGCATGTGTTTAACATTCCTGAACCCCACTGTGTTTGTGTATTCCTCGCTCGCTCGCTCCCACTCACTCTCTTGCCGGCCTCCTCGACTGTATTTCTGTTGGGGTGTGTGTGTGTGTGTGTGTGTAGTGAGTGGAAATGGTCCCTACAGAGCCGCAGCCCTTTTCCCTCTTCACAGAAGGATCATCTCTCCCCCCTCTGAGACAAGGCCGACAGGAAGTGGGAGTTTACATTGGCCTACTTTACCCAAAAAAAGCGGCCTGTGTGGAGGAGCTGCAGAGCTGTTTCTGCTGCTGCCGCCGCTTTTGCACTTTGCCACGACCAGCGCCATGTCCCATCCCCCCCCCCCCCCTCCCTCAGCTGTCCCACCCACGCCTGCTCTTTTTCTCCTTGTTTTAGGGGGGTGGAGTTGGGTGACCGGGAACTATAGAAGTGGCCTTCGGCGCAGCAGCAGTTAGGCCTCACGGCCTGGGAGACAGGAAGGAGCTGTCAGCGTCCCATAAACAGGACTCATCCTGCACTCATGACACGCGAGACCTGGAGAGAATTCTCCCAAGAAAAATCCTTTAAATCCAGACCGTGGTTCAGTCTTGTGCTTGTCAGTGACCTGGTCAAGATGAATCCCAAGCTAAATATGCGGAGACTGTTTTCCACTCTTGTGACTGTCACCTGAGAGTCATTCCACGGACACGTTACAGGACCTCGGTAATCAGCTGATAATCAGCGCATACAAATAAACTGTGATCGCATCGCCATGTCACTTGGGACTAGCAATGTGTAAAATATAACCTCAACGGTGGGATCGACGGGACAGGGCTGAGGGCTGTTGCCGTGGAAGCAGATCCATCCTCATGCCTTGTGCGTAAGAATAGCATTTTGATTGCATTGAAGCCATCGTTCCATCCTCAGCTACACTCCCACAGCTCCTCTCGCCTCCTGTGTTCCTCGGCCTCCCCCACAAAGATTAGCACTTCTCCATGTCTGTCACCTTGCTCAAGAGCAGCTCATTACTCTCTAGCGTCGTGGTGTCAAGAACCTTCCCTGTCGTAGTTTGGTGGGAGTTTTTACTGCCGCCTTGTCTCACTCCTGACACAATGCAGTTCAGAATACAGATCATTTTATCTCCGCTGAGCTGCAAAGACGCGACGACACAAAACCCAGCATCTGGTAAATAAGAGGGCCAACAGCGGTTACACCACAAGCAGGCCAAATGATGGCGTTGCCCCAGGCCGGATTGGAGAAGTGGTTGGCTAGGTTAGGGGATGGGGGTAGGGGTTGCATATTAAAGAGTAATGAATCACACACTCAGTCACAGGGTCGCCGGCTATGAATGTGCTCTCTGTTGGTTTTCCTGGAGCCTGGATTTTACTAACTGATGACGCAGGCTGGGCTTGATCAGAGACATGTGTTGCAGCAGACCCGATGCCAGTGAGAAGCATAGCGAGCGAGAGGAGGGGGGAGGGGGGAGGGGGCGCAGAGGATGGATGGCGCCTGAGCTCTCTGCTTTTCCTCTGTTTCCTTGTTGGCATTGCCTCACATTGGGGCTGGTGCAATTGGAGAGGGGAAGGAGGGAGAAAATAAATCCTGCTTCTACCCTGGGACAGGAAACAAGAGATTCTCAGAGAGTATCCTGACCCAGCTTTCCCTAACTGTTGTTACTCCCAAATTCTTGAGTGGCACATCAGCAAGTAGATGAGCAGTTTGTGAGAAAAAAAAAAAAAAGCAACCAAAACAGATATCCTTCTGACCTTAACAGAATGAAAAATTCATCATGTGACTCCTTCGAACTAAACAAGATAATCCACGGCAATGCTCGCGGCTCTGTCACGCTTCACTGACAGTAGGCACAGTGTTTTTTTTAACACTAATGTGATGTTGTAGATGTAAGATGTAATGTTTCACCATCTTACTTAAGACAAATGTAGGGGGGGGGGTCACCAGAGTCAGTAGGATTCAACATCTGGAAACACTGAAAATCGAATGGTAATCCCCTCTAATGGGTGCTGAGATATTTGAGGCCGGACCAAACAAACAAGCGGCCGACATCGCCGGCCCTGCCGAGAGCACGTCTAAGAAGAGAGAAAGTCACCGGCACCTGTTAAACCCACACTTAAGACTCCTCTTCACCTGACAGTGGAGGAAATAACACCTGTTTGCCTGGAACGCACCGGAGCATATTTTCCCAGGCAAGGTGCAAAAGGACGTTGAGCTGTTGCCTGAGGCCCTGAGAGAGAATAATGAAAAACGTAATGTAGATTTGTGCCCACCTGTCAGGACACGTCCCGCTGTAACAGTGGGTAAACACCATCGGGCCTTGTGTTGGGAAATGTATTGCCTCCCTATTAGTTCCTTTTTGCTTCGAGTTTTCTGATTTGTTGAAGCTTCAGAAGCCGCGTGTGAAGCGGAGAAGCAACAGCTCGGGGCGAGCCGGAACACGCCGGAACAAAATGCGCCGCTTACGCGCATATATATATCGCCGACAACAAGAGGATTGCTAATGGACTCACGCCAGCGTCATTTCCCATGAACAGCCTCACAAGCTCACCGTTTCTTCTTAGCCACACCGGGATGATAGATGAAGGTGTCGGCTGCTTCCTGTTTGTTTCCGATGGAGATCAAAGAAGGCTGAGACTGGAGGTAACGCTGCACCAGGAACAGATGCACGACATCCAAACACTCCAGACATTAGTAAACACCAACAATCTGCCTTGTGTACACACACACACACACACACACACAGCGCATACATCACGGCAGCTGTCACATTGCCTGCAGATCACACACAGCACACCATCCCCGGATTCAAACACACAGACGTGTACACCAGGAGTGCTCGTCTGAGTGGGAGGCCTAAGCAGCTGTTTATGATGGGAAACACCCGACACCCCCACAGGCCGTCCCTGTCATCGTGACGCACCGGGGGGGGGGGCTGCTGATTCCCCAAAGCCTGCGTGGCTCCAGACGTGGGGGGAGAGAGCCGACTCTTCGTCAGCGGGCCCCGGGTTTTCAAACAACTCGGAGCACACAGAGAACCACTTGATCCTGCACAGTTGGTTCTCAAACAATAGACACACACACACACATACAGGCGAGTGAGGAAGCACTAGCGCAATCCCAAATCTATGCACGCACACAGACACACAGTCCCGCACATGTTGAAGCCATTATCCTGTTGCTTGTTAAGTCATTACTCTATAGCTTGTTATTTTCTCAAGCAAGAGAAAGCAATCCATCCACAAAGGAGTGCTGAGAGATTTGCCACCCGACTGAGCCTTGGGATATGGGAAGTTACCCTGAAATCTGAGGAATGCGGTGAGGTCTGAAACCTAAGGAACAGAGGAAGAAAAAAAAAAAAAAAAACAGTGGAACAGTGGAGCTTCTTTCCCGGAGTCTCCAGCTCGTCGCTGCAGCCAAGACCGTTAGAGATGTCCGCAGGGAGAGAAAGACTTACGGACATTACCGATGACGCTGCAGAAAAGCTTCAGTCCACCAATCGGACATGGAGGAACTGACATAGTCTGGAGAGATTTGACATATTCACGGTGGATCTCAAACATCTGGTTTCCATTTCCCTCCCCTCCCAAGACAGTGAGGGCTGGCAGCGGGGCCTTTCAATGAAATCGTCTATTCGACTTCCTGTGCTATCAGTTTAGCATAAGTGTGTGCAGAGTAAAGCAATGCTCAACACATAGGCGGTTATTAAAGTGAACTGATTTTTTTTATTTTTTTATTATCAGCTCCCCCCACCCCCAAATCTCTTGACGCCACCCTCAAGGGTTTATTAGCAGGAACTCTGCGTGAGCAGCCATTTTCACAGCATCCTCTGCACTTTGCTCCACATGAGGAAAAGGCTGCGAGCCAGCACACTCTCACCACGCTGCTAATGAGTGACACATGGCCCCCAGCTCCGCCACCGACACCTAGGATCAAAGCCCTGGAAGAGGAGGGGACTGGTTTAAACATTAAAGACGGACGCCTCGTCCCCGTCCGCCTCCTCCTTGACACCCACGCGATATGTCGGGAGGCAGCCAAATGGAGACGCACCTGTCCTTCCTACATTTAACACGAGCAGCGGCGGTGCTTCCATTCACAGGACCGATGTCAGGGGGAAGCAATGTGTATTCCAGCTGTGTATGATAAGCGATCAGATAACACGGTTTAGACAAATTGCGTGTCAATGCGAGAGCCATGAATGAGACATTGTGCACAGTCGAAACTACTGTTTCTCATGTAACAAAGGAGTCGGAATTATGGAAAACTGATTGCAACGGTCTGGATCAACCATGAATCTCTCATCCACCCCGATAATCCCTGCAGAAATTCTTATTGCATCAATTGCTTCACCCGTCTCCGGGCTGAAATATTGTCAGAGCAGTTTCCACACTGCTGAAGGGCGTCAGGAGCATAGCGGGCGGGACGGGGAGAGGGGGGGGGGGGGCCTAGCCGGGGCAAAGGCAGGAAATCCCAGTGCAGCACAAACTATTTTCCTCCATAGTTTCACCAGAACAGTTCTTTGTACCACTCCCCCATCCCCCCCCCTCTCCCAGGCCTCTGTCTCTGACAACCATCCACTGCTGTTCTACAAGGCAACCGCACCACTACCACCACGGCCACCACCGTGAAAAAAACAATCCAAACCTCTGTCGGGCGCACACACACACACACACACACACGTGTATTCAGTTCACTCGTGGGCTGTTACTCAGCAGTGCTGGGGTTGTTGAGTGGGGATCAAACGCTTGGGGTTCCCCTCCATCTCAGTCCAAAGTCCCGCCGTGGTTAGGCCATAGACAGAGAGGCACCTTACTTTACGCAGAGCCCTCGGATGCCAAAAAACACTCAAGTATACAAAAGAAGTCAGCGCACATATGCGCTGGCTTCTTTTTCCTGCTACACAGATTCAACACAGGAAGAGAATGATCCGTGGCAAATCAAGTCCATTTTATTTCTCTCGTCAAACATTCCTTGGCAATAGCTCTCAATCCCCACACAGTATCACTTGATCATCGAGGACGCACATGCTGTCCATGTGACTCCAATGAGGAGATGGCTCTGTTGAGGCACATCGCAGCAAAACTCAATTCTGTCCGTGACTCTCATTTCACAGTGACACAGATTCCCCTTCATTAAGGCGCGGCGGTTAGAGCAACGAGAATAAATTCAGGTCAGTGACAAATTTGAAGGACCAGGGAAAGCAGAAATCAGCGTTTGACCTCCTGCCACAGCACAGCTCCTCAGCGAGAGTGTGTTAGCACATTGCAACATCCAATCTAGACACCGTTCTGATTTGTTGCAGAGCAGGAGCCAGGCCTGCGATTCACTGGGATTTATTTTACGCAACAGTGAAAACCCCATGCAAAGACCCAGAGGCCTCCAAAGAAAGCCCACAGCCAGGCTCTTTTTTCCCCCCCTTCTCTTTCCCCGGGACAAACTTAAACCTTCAGAAGAGCCAAGTGCGAGTATAGTGGGTGGGAGCAGGCAAGGCACCTTGCAACAGCTGGTCTGAATTATCCATGGGGTCGGGGGTAGTCGGCTCTGCGAGGTGGAGGGGAGGCGTGGAGATTTCTGGCGCCAGGATCGGGCCAGCAGGTCAGGGAGGATGACGATTTACCAAAATACTAGCAGGCAGCAAGCCCAGCAGAGAGGGGGTGTTCCTGGCTCACATCGCTTTCAGCTACAGGATGGGAAGGCGAGTGGCCGACCGCGAGGGTGTGTGTGAGAGAGAGAGAGAGAGAGAGAGAGAGAGAGAGAGCGGGACGCTCCTACTTCCACTTCCTATGAGATAGCCCCTTCCTGTCATTGAGAAACACGGAGAAATACTGGCTCAATGACTGCTAAGGTGGAATGACTCCATCAGTAAATACAAGGCGAATGTATCATCGCATATGTGAGCCAAGCCATCGGCTTATACAATCAAATCTAATACACCGTACATTTTATGTATCAAAAAAGTCCTTTGTTCCTGTTGAAGCCATAAGCAGCTGCTTGCAAGGTGCCATTTACTTACAAGGTTCCTTTTGTGCCTCTTCTCAGACTGAAATGACCTCATGTGGACAGATTAAAAACAGAGGTTGTTGCTCTCGTGCAGGAACATGGCTCCCTCTGCTGGTGCAGAAGTGGCACTGCACCAGCAGTCACGTTGGAAAAGTGTAAGGATACAAAATGTCACCACGGAGGGTGCTGCTGGTGAGTTTGGGGTTAGTCAGTCGTCTTCTATACCGATTGACCTTAGGGGCTTTTAGGTGGGCTTGAGTCCACCCAGCTGGCTTTGGGGTGAGACGGGGTACACACTGTACTGGTCACCAGCCAATCGCAGATATGGTGTAGAGATGACCAGAGACAACCATTCAGTCTTCCATTCATACATCCAATGGGCAATTTCAGCTTCACCAAATGACCTATCCTCTGTGTCTGTGTTACCCGGAGAGAACCCAATGAATAGTCAAAGTCTCTTTGTCCAAGCTTCCAAGACATAATGCTTAAGAATTATGTTATATTATTGAATAATTGTCCTTGCTCCGAAATGATGAAACAAGCTCTTTGATGACATCAGGACGGCAGAGAGCCTTTACATCTTTCCCTCTTCTAAAACTAAAGACACACCTTTTCAGACTTTACTAAACACTAAACAAACTGTAGCACCCTAAATTGGACTTTTAAATTTGAAATGCACATATTGCAAGTCGCTTTGGATAAAAGTGTCAGCTAAATGACATGTAATGAATGTAAATTAATATCTATAAAGAATGATGCATTATTTTATTTGTTATTTTTCACATTTCATTAGGTTAACACACGTGCAAGCTGGGAACATGAACAAATCTATGAGATTAAGTTCAAACATCAGATTCAACAGGTGTACAAATGATTCAGTTCATCTTCATCTTGCAAGTTTTGGTATTTATATCGTGGAAATGTAACAAATTTAATGGCTACATTATAAAATATGTGCAGCTGTGGAGCTGTAGATGAAAAGGCCAAAACGTTAGTACCCTAGTAGTGTGTGTGTGGAGTAGTGTGATGCGCTGGGATCTCAAAGAGTCCCTGAGCAACACACCTAACCCCTGATTGCTCCCCAGGCAAATCGAAAGCCACGGGTTATAATGCAATGTCAGTTGCCTTGGATAAAAGCGTCAGCTAAATGACATGTAACGTAATACTACTTCAGGGTTGGCCTTGGTAACCATTTAAACAAACAGCTCCACTTCCATAGCAAGTAGCACTTATCCATAACTTTCTCCCCTTTACGGAAGAAATCTGACATTAAAGTCATCGTAGAGGCAGAAAACCAGTATTCACAACTGAGAGACACCGTGGAGTGTGATTGGTGCCGCGTGGCAGCAGAGGGTAGCATCGTCAGCAAATTTGCTTCACATCCGACTTGCATACAGTGACTCGAAATGACGCATTCGCCCATCAACGAAATCCTGCAATTGGTTTTTGCACTTTGAGATTCGCTTTCACCTCCGTTCGGCCAGCCACCGGTAAGATGACTCCTCGCAAGACTCGCAACCTCTGATGTTCACACTATTCAGACACCGCCAATTAGGAAATGACCGCAGACTGCTAACACACTGTCGTATTGTGCGCTAAATGCGGTGGGAGAGAAGACGCGTATTAAAGAACACGCACACGGCGCCAGCTGTCCGAGTGGCTGGCCTGCTGCCGGGAAGCAGCACTTCACCGCATGCCAAGCTGGTCCTTCGGTTTCATCTCGGGGAGGCAAGAAGGAAGCACGAGGCCTTCCCTCAGGACTCTCTTCACCTGCTCCTGCTCCAGCTTCTCAGAGCTCAACATCCTGGGGCCCCCGGATAACTCGGACTGGTTGTCATATGTTGGCAGGATCTCTTGGAGGCCCCGCGGTGGAAGCCGTGGGTGAGGCTGAGGCCGACACCCTGTGCCGGTGAAGGCGACTGGAATAAATCCAGAACCAGACACTTCATTATGTTTGGGATGAATCCTCAATCGCTGAAGGTGAAAAGGAGAATTTGTGAGGATGTGAGGAAAAGGCAAAGGATGACACATGGGAGCCGCTCCTGGCTGAAATCAAACAATGCCCTTTTGTCTGATCCACCTGTTATTATTACTTGTTACATGGTGGAGGAGTGAAAGTCACTCTGGATTCTCAGCTAAGACCATTAATAAAATAGCAATGTGCTTCACAGGGATCTCTCCACAGCTTCAGTTGAGCAGACGCCAACTCCCTTCAGGCAGGACAGAAACATAGTTATGGGAAGGTAAGTGGTATAATGTTTTGGCCCAGGTTGACTTGGAACATCTCAACCCGATTATCATCATTAAAACATTAGTGACTGGTAGCATTAGCTATTTATGACAAAAGGAGGAGGCAGTTCAAACCCACGGAACAAATATCAAGGCTGTGGTTTTATAGTAAAGCATAATTATTGTGATCCATAAATAGTAGAACACCAATATCTTATTTTAAATGGATGTGGGATTCCTTGATGCAACGTGGTGAACAATAAATATGCTTTAACATTGTGAATATGTCTCTGTCTCTGTGTCTTGGTGAGGCTGTATCACAAAAGGCATATAGCCCTGAAACAGGGACGCAGGGCTGTGATGTACTATGTCGAGTATGGGAAAGTTTAGTGTAATTCTAAAAACTCAATTGAAATACCCACAACAGCTCTACTGTAGTCAACTAGCTGATGTCTGATCTCCAGACTCAACACGTGGATGATAACTAGGATATAAAGCAAAGTACAAAACACTTCAGGCTGGGAGACTTGAGGTTGAACTGTTTGGCCATTGGCCTTTGTTGTTAAAATTGCCTATTAAAAACACCTTCATTAATCCAGTATGCCTGCAATGTGCAATTATAAATAAAGCACAAGTCTTTAAAAATGAATTGTCAAATGGTTTTTCTTCATTGTCAAATTATTATAATCTATCATTTTCATTTTGCCTTGAATATTGCATGCATGAATGAAAGACGTACTGTTTACATTGCATTGTCATTGCAAATTTTGAATCATCTGAATTATAATATATTGCTGCACACTGCACGGCCCCTAAATAAAATGTCAAACTGCTTGTCCAGTTTTTGATAGAATTTAAATCTTACCTCAAATAACAATATTTTTGAAATGACATTTTCCAGGTTATATTATGATTGTCAGTAATCTGAGTTATTCTGCTCGCCTGGCAACCAAGTCAATCAATTGTACTCGTGTTTTTGATGGCGTAACACGTGTGCTGCCAGTCTGCCGCTTTGTTCTGTGGGTCTTAGCAGTTGCCATTGGCGACAGGTGACGGGAGAGGTGGTTATAGTGTTTGTGTGCTTGCATTTACTTTGGTGTAAGCGCGTGTGTGTGTGTGTGTGTGTGTATAAAGGAAATATAGGCGGCTTGGAGCCTGTGTAAGCTGTGAAAGGGCCGCCCTGCAGCTCGCTGAAATGCCTCTCATTGTGACAGCAGCTCTGTCTAAACGGCAATCATGATCAGAGGGCGAGCCCTGCCACCTGCACCGCTGGGCGCCTTTTAAACAGAGCTGCGACGGGGCCGACAGTAAATTAAGTGAAGCTATGTCTACCCGGACAGTGAGATTCTGTAGGTCACTAACTGAAGGTCTTTCCAAGCAGCTCGACAGGTTTCCCTTCCAAGTCTATTTAAAGCCGAGCGCAGCAACTGAAGTCAAGGCCCGCAGTTTGGAAACGCCGATTTCACTGGAACCGAAACGCGAGAGATTAAAAAGACGCCTTTGAGAAGGCTGAACTTATCGGTGTAGCAAGTAGAAAAAATAGCTAGAACTAACCCGCAGTAAATAATATACACAAGTTTCAGTGATGAAAGGGTAAATGATTAAACTCAACACATCAATTGTATTTCTTTCCATTTTCATGTCATTCCATTCAGCAAAATAAAGATAATAATGTGGTGAATAAAATGAGATAACTTCATCTACAAAAGATCCACAGCACACACTTCCCATCACTAGAACCTGCATCCACCTGTTGAACTGCAGCCTACAAATAAAAAGGCATTTTACTCTTCCCTACATCACAGGCTGTAATCAAACATA
The DNA here is from genome assembly GCF_949316345.1 of Pungitius pungitius. Taxonomy (NCBI): domain Eukaryota; kingdom Metazoa; phylum Chordata; class Actinopteri; order Perciformes; family Gasterosteidae; genus Pungitius; species Pungitius pungitius. The sequence continues at coordinate 20,089,209 of NC_084907.1, read as the reverse complement.
AAACAACAAACGAAGCCCTCCTTGCAACTTAATTGATCGTCGCAGTGTGTGGCTCCTGTGTGTCGCCGTCTGTGCAGCCTTGTTAACCCTTTACTGCAGCTTTATTAGGCAGGAGGGGCTGCAGCAGGGCTCTCGCTGGGATCCTGGAGTGCGTCAGATTGTCTGCGGGCCTGTGTTTGGATAAGGCAGCATGCTCATTGTCTGCGATGCCCCAGCTGGGTCATGGTATGCCTCCATGCTCTTGAAATAGAAAGACAGCTGAGGGCTGCCATGCATACTGAGGGCAGGGCTGGTGAGGCGGGCCGGGCCCACTGACCCAGACCACAACTTGGGACAATGAGAGACGCGGTATTGTCTTTAGCCAGAGGCTAATAGCTGGAGTATCAAACCCCCAAACAGCTCGGTAAAAGAAAATTAACTTTGCTTTGTGTTATTACTGTGTATATATATATGTGTGTGTGTGTGGGTGTGTTTGTGTATGTGTGTGTAGGCGTGTGTGTGTGTGCACGTTTGGATGTCAAGGGGGTGGAGTGGGTGTGGAAAAGTAATTGGGGCTTTAGAAAGTTTGTGCCACGCGTCAGGCCGTCTCCACTCTGATGAAGCGATGGCTAAGACCTGAGCCCACACAGTTGCTGCAAGGTATTGTGGGAAGGCACGAGGCGATTACAGAAATATCCACCCGCAATGAATGCTTTGATCCAAAATGAAACACTGCTCCACCGCCCATTTTTAGGTCACTGCCGGAGAGTAAAAACGGGGAGCTTAATATTTATACCGGTCAACATGCAGAATTATACAGCACGTTTTACAGAAAGGCCAAAAGTTCCTAAAAGAAACAACGCATAAAAAATAAAAAAAATAACTTTATTAGAAAAGTTTTTTCTTGAAAAATGTGCACTGATAGTTGAGTTAAAATAAAGATCATATAAATAGATGTAGCCATATATAGATAGATTAATACAAATATGGATAATGATATATACCTGAATTTGGAATTTACTCTGTAATTAAACTCAGAACCCAGAATTAAAGTTGTATGGTTATTATAATAACCTCTCAAAGTCAAATACACTTCTAGGAGCAGGAGAAAAGGCACATCTTGCTGCCCAATGTATGTACAGGACTGTCTCAGAAAATTAGAACATTGTGATAAAGTTCTTTATTTTCTGTAATGCAATTAAAAAAACAAAAATGTCATGCATTCTGGAAACACCCTTGCAGGTGTTTCGAGTTAATTAGACGATTCAAGTGATTAGTTGAATACCCTTCTAGTATACTTTTTCATGATATTCTGATATTTAGAAATAGGATATTTGAGTTTTCTTAAGCTGTAAGTCATAATCAGCAATATTAAAAGAATAAAAGGCTTGCAATATTTCAGTTGATTTGTAATGAATCCAGAATGCATGACATTTTTGTTTTTTTAATTGCATTACAGAAAATAAAGAACTTTATCACAATATTCTAATTTTCTGAGACAGTCCTATATATTCACATTAATAACATTTTGTACTTTTTTATTTGGATTCTTTTTAAGCATTTTTTTCATGCCAATATTAATATAAAAGCCACATAGCCAGCCATAATTAATAGAAAGATGGTCAAAAGGACAGAAGGATGGAAGAATAAATGGAGTTTGAATGGATAGATGGGTGGTAGATGGATAACAGATGGATCATAGATGGATGGATGATAGATGGATGAGAGGTAGTCGTTATCAGAGGAGTCCCATCCGTGCAGAGGCTGAACAAAGAGAAGTGTGTCTGTGATGATTAAACAGTGCTGAAAAACGACTGCAGTCATAATTCCTCTCTCCACCCGCTGCCTGAGCCGGATGATTCTAAAACAACTGTGACCCCCCCCCCCAGATCAAGACTTAACGTCCAAAAGCTCGTCTCCTCAAATTGGTATCAAACCAGTCCACCCGAGAGCACCGAGGACTTGGGACACAGCATTTTGGGCCCGAGAACTGCAGCAGGACGCCAGTCTGGTCACTCTATACAAATGCACAATAATAAAAACATGAGCATTAGGGGGCCTGGTCACATTAGAGTCTAAATGGTTTTCAGGAACACTGGGGACGTAAGGAGAGAGGTTGCTCTGAGGAGTCAGCTGTTGCAGGCGTCTGCAGTATAGCAGTGCAGAGAGATGTGCTGGGGGGGGGGGGGGGGGGGGACTGCGCACACGGCTGCACCCACTTCACCGTGTGCGTTTGTGCCGCGTGAATGTGTGGACTTATTTAAAGCCAGAAACTCTTGGGACTTTTGGGATTCGTCCCCCCGTTGTGTTATCAGCAAGCCCGGCTTTTCAAACGGTGCAGTGAGTGACATGGTACACAAACCAGCCTCTGCCTCTCTGAAGAGCCCCCTATTCCCAGAATAGCCGGGGTCCAGCTATCTAACTGATGCCCAAGAAAGTTTGAGCCATCACAGAAACACCTCTCAGTCTGCCACGGCAACAGATAACGCCATCAACAAAGATGGCCGTCGAGTCAAGTTTGGCGTTTGTTTTTCTTCGTTTCACACGAGGAAGTGGAAGAAAACCCTTTCTGCCGCGTTCAAAGCAAGTCCATCGCTCCTCGGGGGGGTTGGTGAAAAAAGTTGAGTTTGTGTCTGTTGGCGGCGGGGCAGCCGTCTTCGGCTTATCTCGGGGGGGGGGGGGGGGGTCGCTCTGCAGAATCCGACGCGGCCAACAGTTAACAGTCAATCTCCCTATCAGGAATGCTGGACTCTGGCTTTGTCTATTCTGAGAAACTGTGGTCCCGCCGCTTCCCTCGCCCCCCCCCCTCGCTGCACTGTCACCCTGCTCTCATACCAGGCGCCCACCTCTCCCCTTGCTCTGAAGGTCAGATCTGCTGGAGCCGGCAGTGTGAGAGGCGCAGTGCTAATGCCACAATCAGTGGATACAGGGGAGCAGAGAGCGCAGATATTTACCAAAAAAACACACCTTCTCAGCCAGCCTTCATTGTAGTTATTAGTTTTTATCATATTATACCTTTTACTCACACTTTAATTCGACTAATTTGGCCTTTTTGTGTTCAACAATTGGAATTGCATTTGATGTGTTCTATTGAAATGAAATTTGATTTAGTAACATATTGATACACAAAATGACAGCAGCTGGACGAGAGAGAGTTCATCAAACCGTGCCACCAGTGGATAGTTTCCATGATCCTCACGGTTTCCATCGGAGGCCAAAGGTGTTAGAGCTCCGCATGTTGCTGGCAGCAGCTTCGCATTAGCAATCTGAAAAATTGAAATGAAATTGAAGAGCTTTCATCGCATAAGTTGAACAAATCACAGCTCATGTTTATCGCTTTCAAATGGTCGGAGAGTCCTCATTGCATCAGAACCACGTCCCAAGTTTCTCACTATTAATATAATGTTGTGTATTTATAGTGGCGTGTTTAATGCCACGCAGCTCCAGAAATAATCTCTTCTAAGGTTGCATCCTCTGTGGCCAAACACAATAGCAAACATCACCACCGGGTTATTACTTAGAGGCCAACGTGAGCGCATAAGCATCACCTGAAATGGGAACAGTGCATTCGTGTTAAATTAAGAGGTGGAGTAAAACCACAGGAGCAAATCCGAGGTGCATTTCCAAAACTACTTACTTAAAGTGTCTTTTAATATTATAAGCACAACATTTGGCCGTTTTCTTTCAAATATTCCTTCTCATCTACAGATTGAGTTTAGGTGTGTCGGCAACACATGCACTGCCCTTCAAAATCTGCGTGGTAAATGCCGCCGCCCCCCCCCCTCTCGTCCCGTACGGGGATGCTCCACATGCGACTCTCTCTCCTACTCCCTCGCACTGTGTACAGTGCATAAAATAACTGGGATACAAAAATAGCCGGCTTGGGTTTTGCGCAATGACAAAAACGTAGCTTTCCTTTTGTGTCAATTGTGACCAGCGCCACAGCACCAATAGGCGTCGGAGGAGGTGGCATATGCTAATGACGGACAAATGTCCACTGACCGTGACCTTGAGGAACCACAGTATAAAGCAGGCCACATCTCACCGACGTGTTATTCCGTTACGGTCGTCCTGAAGTCAGCGCACCCTTGTGTTGGGTAGGTTCAACTATTGGCACATTGCGCGCGGGGGTCGGAAGCCGTTGGAAAGGTTTTTTGTAAGGAACAAGTTTCAGTTCGGCGGTACTGGGACACTGTTTGCCGTTGCTGGCTTTTGGCAATTAAAGCGCAACAGGTTTCTGTGTTTCACGGCGGCGCCTTATTTTCATCAGAAATTGAGAGCTGAAGAAACAAAAAACAGCTTTAACTTTAACAGAACTACTGACCCTAATACAAAGGGGGTTTTTTTTCTTACCCAAAGGAGTGCACGCGCCTCGTCGGGTTGTGGTGCCGCGGAGGAGCTGCCAGCGTGTCGCGCTTTGACGTGATGGAATCCGGGGGGGGGGGGGGGCTGCATCGTTTTCACCCAAATCTGACCTGGAGCGGAGGACGTCGCACCGTGCGGCTTCTGACGGTAGGCCCAAAGAAAAACGGAGTCTTACGGTAAAATAAATCTCATCAACAAATATTCATATCAGATATGAATCCAGTTTCGTGATTCACTGTGGAATTTAATATCTGGTTTTAAATAAGGAAAAACATGCAACCGATTGTGTGCGATTTCGGTTTGCTTTTGGACTTTTTAAAAACAAAAACCGTCTGATCATATGACAAAATAAGTACCAATTAGATCACCTTATATAAATTGAAAAAACAACATTAGTCATTTAAATTAGTTTCAATGCAAAAAGTTGTAACTCCTCACTTTTTAATTGTTAGATTTTCTGAAAGTTGCTTTATTAACACACAATTAAACACTTGTTCAATAACACGCTTGGATGAGGTGATGATTTGGGGTATTATTGCTGTGACGTTAGGCAAGAAGCGACCCCCGTGTCCCGGATGGAGCGTACAGCGAGCTCGAAGAGCTCCCCGGGGACACCGTCATTGGTAAGTGATCACCTGCTCTCTGTGCAGTAATGAATGAAAACACTACGGTCCCCCCCTCCCTCTCCCTTGATGCTATGTTCCCTTAAGACGCATCATTATCCAGATTACATTACATCTGCAAGCTTAAGCGATGACAGCGTTGGCCATTTTGGCTTAAGGGGATGTATCGTGGTGTGTCGATGTTGTCCTGTGTCATTACTCGGGGCCTCTCTGTGTGACGGTGAATCCATACAAATGGCTCCCAGTCTTCTCGGCCCCTGTGGTTGCTGCTTAGAGGCAAAACCACCTTTACCAGTTTGTAGCCGTTATGTACACACTGTTATTTATTACACACACGTATAGTGGAGAATCCGGTGCTGGGAAAACTGATATTCTACTTTGTTTTTCCCTTCCCATGTAATTTCTTTGGGAGGGGGGGGGGGGGGGGGTTCAAGTTTTTCCATTATCTTAAGTTTTGCTTTTCTGCGTCCACATATAAAACCAGATAGCCATTGTGGGATTTCACCTACAGCCAGCATGCTGTATGCACATTCAAATTAGTTTGATAATTTAAATGCTCCAAAAATCAAGCAATAAATTATGTTTTTCTGTCAGGTTAGTCATTACAAGGTAGTCTACAAGGTAGAGAACATTCCGTGTGTTCATTTCCCCTTCATTCTGATTGGATGTAGTATTCTGATAACAGACGGCTTCTTGAACCCTGGTTGATCAGGAGCTTCCTTTGTGCCTCATTGTGATGAATTAGCAGTAGTACGACATGTTCACTTCTAATGCTCCCTCTGAACACCTTCCACTGCAGCTCAACAGCTGTGCATCAACTTCACAAAGGAGAAAGTACAACCAGCCGCCTGTTCATCCTGGAGCAGGAGTACAAGAGGGGGGGGGGACATTGAATGGACCTTCAAGCCTGCGTTAGTCTCTTTGATTAAGGTAAACAATGCATTCGATCCATAAGAGTTAAACTATAAACACGTTCCACAGGGAGAGGTATGCAACACTCGGCCCTGTCTGCAGCCACTGGGTCACATGTCCACCCTGGGAAGTGCGTTCTCACTCCAGCCCTGCAACAGTCTGACAACCTTTATTGCTACATACACCAATCACTAACGCAGATGCTGCTTTTTCAGGCACACAACACGCTGACTGGACAATAATAAAGACCCACATCCCAGCTTCACCAGGTGAGACTGACGCCACCGGGCTGAATGGTGCATGACTGAGGAAGGTGACTGCAGACTGCGTTGTTCCAGTGTTCAGCTTTCGGCCAGAAACCACAGGCATCATTGGACAGCTGAGGCGGAGGCAGTTAAGACTTGCAGTGATGTTTAGGGCAATGATCACATGAACATCACTTTAAGTCTGTTCTGGCTCCTCTCTCCTTCGCATCCAGGGTATCCCGCGTGGGGAGCGCAGCGCTGCACAACGACACATTTTATTTGCCGATACTTTGGTTTTGTTGGAATAGCTATTATGGATTCATGCAAGTTGATTCGTGACGTCTTTGATTTCGGACAGGAAAACCTGAACGAGCCGGTGGACCAACCTACGCAGCAGCCGAGCCTCCCCCCCCCCTCTCCCCCTCTCCCCTCGTTCGCTGCATCATCCCCGATGAGAGCACGGCTCCAGGTAACAAGCAGCACAATCACAGCATATCATTCAAAAGGAAAAACAAATGGGACTGGGCTCATATTTGAAACTTCCTATGCTTCTATCATGGACGCATTCCACCAGCCGTAATGCAGGATCTGCAGGAAAGAATCAGGATTTGAACCTCGTTCAGATCACTTTTGGACATCATGGCTTTGAAGTCCCAGTAATCTGGCATAAAGCACTTTTATATTACCTTTTGGCTATCGCATCCCCAAGACATCCCAGGGGATGCATTTACGGTGTTGTCCTCGCGGGATACCAAACACAGCCAGTATAAACCTGGACACACAAAAGGTAGCGGCCTTAAAGATAAATTATGGTTGTGGCAGATTAAGGACGGAGCTGATGAAGATCTCACGATAGCATAAAGGTTTTTCATCATGCTGAATAAGTATGTTGTATTCACAAGCAGAAGAAACCTTTTGAGCTGTATACGTCACAGGAAAACGAAGGCACCAGAGTTCAGATTTAAAAAAAGAGACGTCCCCCAACAGTTGCTCTTCTGAACAGGTTCAAAAGCAACACAATGAGCCGCGAGCCTTTCAGCTTGTGATATACTACACCGTAGTGTTCACTCCCTCGCTCCACTATGTGCGGCATGCAAGGGCAGTGTTATTGGCGTGTGTGAGGCGTGCGCTTGCCCGTGTGTGGTGGCCAGGCATGTGTGGGGCCTTTACAGTTAATAGGGGCCCCCATCCTCCTTCTTACACACACACACACACACACACACACACACACACACACACACACACACACACACACACACACACACACACACACACACACACACACACACACACACACACACACACACACACACACACACACACACACACAGGTCTCTGGCCATTCTCTCCAACCAGCCTCTCTAAATTAAACAATGCTGACGGTGTCCTCAGAGCCAGGTGGAGACATGTGTCAAGTGGCAGCTGCTCAGGCCCTCCCCTAAAAATACAACCCCCCCCCCCCCCCCGATGGCCCGTGGCCCCTTTTGTCCGCGGCGCCTGTACTTCTAAGTGAGTGCATTGATGGGATACGTGGCGGGCGACAGAGGATTAAAGCCGGCCGCCGGACAGAGGGCTTCAGTTTCTAAATAAACACAGACGCTCACCTTTGAGAGGCACCCGGCACGGAGTCATGTGGAAAATGCAATCAGCTCCCCCCCGCCCCGCCGGCTTCACTTCCCACCCGGGACGTGCGCGCGCTCACTCAAACACCCTCTAAACACTGACAGGGAGTCCTTGAACAGTCTCCTCCGGGTCCATATTTAGGGCCGTGAGCAGCGCCTTTCTACTGAGACTAAATCAATCTGGTAACCTGGTCACAGTCATGAAACGTCAAGAGCAGCATCATTCTGTGTATGATTAGATAGAACAAAGTGGGAATTATCCATAGCCAACTATTTGTAGCTTTTAGCAAATTATTTGGCTAGTTACCAAAACCTGTTCAAACACATTTAAGTGTTTCCGCTGATCAAAAACATGGATATACTTCAAGTAAAATCGTAACTCTTCACAATATCTCCACATAACCTCTAGTAATGGCATCAGTAACCCCTGGGATGGAAGAATACCTAAAATTTGATTAAACCCCATACTTTTCCAACCTTGTGTTTCGTCATGTTTGCAGTGAGGCTCTCTGATGATCACCCAGTGGAACCTACGGGCCTTTAATGCGGATGAAGCTCTTCAAATTCAAGCCTTTTTCAAAGAAGGACACTCTTGCAGATGCCGAGGATCGCTGTAAGCTACCTCATCCAAACGAAGATTGTGATGGAGGCAAAAAGGGGAAAGAGACCACGGAGAGGCTGGAGGCCGAGGAGATGACCTTCAACGTGCTGACCAAGAAGCGCAAGTCCTAAAGAGAGACATTGATGATCTGGAGATCACGCTGGCTGAAGTGGAAAAAGGAGAAACATGCCACCGAGAACAAGGTATAGAAACTGGAAGTGAAACAAGTTGACTCTAGAGGGCGCTAGGAATCCGTGAAAAGCACCACAGCACATTCAGTAGATCTAGAACGTCGGGGTGGAATAAAAACAATAAATGTGTTTGGGATTTGTCTTTTCATTCACGTCAAGTGAATTTTCTTCTGACTTGCAGGTGAAAAATCTCGTTGATGGGACGATAATTCGGTGTGAAACCATAATGAAGTTGACCAAAGAGAAGAAGGCTCTCCAGGAGCAGACTGGAAGACCTGCAGGCAGAGGAAGACAAAGTCAACTCTCTGACAAACGCAAAGGCAAGCATAGGGTGATGCAAGTATAGTCCCGGCCTTATACACACGTGGCACCATCCCATAATAAAAACACAAGAAGAAGAAACAGATCTCCTGAAGCTGCTGCGAGACCTGGAGGAATCTAGGAGGCCGCTACGGCAACCTTGTGGAAGAAACACGCTGGTCAAGCGGAAGCTGGAGAGGAGCGAGGTCACTTGGAGGTTGATTATCTCTCTCAAGGGAAAGGTACACAGAACAACAAGATGCACACACTGAGGAGCAATGAACCAAACTAAATACAGTCCCTCAAAAAAAAAAAAAAAACGTACATTTGTATCTGCAGGCCACTTCAAAGAAGATGTCCATCCTCCTGATTGGTCTCCTAAGGCTAAGAAAGTCCTGGCACACACACTGCAGTCATCTCAACATGAATGTCATCTCCTGAGGGAGCAGTGCAGTGAGCAGGAAGCCCAAGTTGAGATGGAAGGTTCCACAGTGGAGGACCAAGTACAAAACTGACGCCATCCAGAAAACTGAGGAGCTTGATGAAGCCAAGGTGGATGAGACGAGCTGAAGAAACCATATGGAAAACGAGGAAAGCGTCGAAGACATTTTAATCCCAGTGTTTTGTACTCGCTCTTTTGATGCAGAACACTTGCCGGATCAACTACAAGAAGACGCTGAAGAAGGAACAGCGAATCATTGACGTACGAGCTGGAATAAATAATAACTTGGATCCAATAAAAATGGATCTGCAGTGGGTTTAATCGTAATCTGGAATGTCCAGCCTTTGGCATGTTTGTTATAGTCACTAATGTTACATCATGTCCATCCAACCCTGATTCTCTAATCTTGTAGGCAGTGATGATGGCAAAGGAGCAGGACACTACTGCCTATCTGGAGAGGATGAAGAATAAAAAAGGTAAAGCCGATGCGGAGCAGATCGCCCTCAGGGGCGGCGGGAAGAAGGTCCAGAAGTTTGAGTTTAATGAATTGCTTGTAGCCCCTGTGTGATAGACTAGCCTTCCGTTTCCTGAAGGGGCTTCTGGATTTCCTTCCTTCTTCTGCAGGAGGAGCAGGCAAACACCAACAGAACCAAGAACAGGCCGAATCACAGGTCAACAAGATCCAGATCCACACCCGGGACAGAGGTTCGTAAACTGGATGCATGTCATACTACAGTATTGTGTGACCTTTTCAGTATTCAAGTATTTGTCAAGCGTAGCCAGCGGGCTGCATAACGAGAACTAATCTCAGGCGAGACTAGATGTAATCCTCCGTTGAGGATGAACTCACATCACGGGATCTCCAGCGAAAGCCAGGAGCAGCAACCTCCGGTGACACTGTGTATGCGGTTGCTAATAAACAGCCCTGGTCTTGTGTATTTCAGCACGCTGAGTGACGGGAGGCGGGGAGAGCTTACCGGACAAACATGTCACAGCAAGCCAGCTGCAACAGCTGTGCTCATCGGTGACATCGCGGCCCGAATAAAGACTTCAGAAATGAACCTCGCAGCGCGTCGTTTCTTTTACCAGTGTGCGATAAAAATGGAAATCCCCACAGTGAAAAGGTCTAAAGAAGAATTTATTATATCATTAATTTGACAAACAGCTGTTAAATAATGAAAATGAAGTTTAAATACCAGCATCAGAGGAACACGTGAAAGATGGTTACAGAAGTAGCTATAGTAGAATGTGAAACCTAAAACATCTTCTCCGTTTGTCATTGACCAGTCAACCATGGTCAAGGAAAAGATTAAAATAACCATGTGGGATTTATGCACTATGCAATGCAACACATGAACAAACATGGGTCCTTACCTAAAATTGAATAGTTACGAGTTTACACCATCAACAGTATCCACTGCTCGCATCTATTAAAAGTCGCTTCCAAGTGACAGAGGTCATCGCTCATGGTGAGGTGACAATCTTATTTGATTAAAAAAAAAAAAAAGCACCATATGGTCAGTTTATTGAGTTCAAAAGCTGATGCAAAACATCGTCTTCATGTCCAGTAAATAAAGTCAGCTTCAGGGAAGTGTGTTGCACTGCGCAGCATGTTCTTGGTCGAGGGGGATACCGCGTCACCATTTTCTGTACAAATGAATGGATGAAATCTAAGGCCAACTAGGAGCATCACACTACATACAGCATAAGTCTTAGGAACCATTTCTCATGTGCATGTCATGTAGATCACAAAGCTACAGAAGTCACGGTTCAGAGGTTGTTTATATAGTTGCTCCAGAAGAGCGCTCACAACATTCATGTTTTTCTACCGACTTCCGTGGTAGAAGACTGGAGTGATCAGAGGTTTGCATCAATGAGAACATACTAGGAATATAAACACCACTGCAGATGAAACCATGGCAATTATTTCAGGCATCCAGCAAACAAGAATTTCTAAGAGAGAAGCACTTGTAAAGTGTACTTGTATCAACTCCACTGCAAAGCACAAAAGATGACCTAATTCGAAATATGTGCACAACCATCAAGAGATGCAAGACATGCTGAATGTAAGCTAGGGCAAAAAAAAAGGAGATAAACAGCTCTGGTTAATTAGCTTTAAAGCAAATGAAAGGCTTTCAAAGTGTACAGGACGTTTTGTGTCTGCATCCCAAGGCGGCATAGCACTAGCAACTCACGGCATCGGGGTAACTGTAGAAATGCCCCTGTACATTCACATGAGTCATGACATGCTGGGAGTGAAACTGTACACTTGACGTTAGAAGTGGTTTAATCCGTACGCGTCGGGACAAAAAAAATGAGGTAGCTCATCCATCTGTACTTGTATCGGGTCGGTTTAATTTCGAGACACCGGATTAGCTCTGCATCTTCCGTTTCAATAAAAACACCTGCACAGTCAGGCCCCAAAACTTCATCTTTATCCAAACCAAAGCCCAAGTGGTGCGATGCAAACACAGCCGTCACATCTCAGCATGCAGTCAAACGTAGAAGCTCAACCCAAAGCTGAGGGTGTGAGGCACGAGCCTTGCGTCACATACAATTTGTCTGTATTGGAACAAGTAGAGCGGTTTGTTAACACTAGCGCCTGCATAGTTTATTCTCCTCCCAAGCATCGGTCACAACAGGGATACAAGTTCTGTTACATAATGAAAATGTTTTTAATGAACAAAATATGGTAAAACATAAACAATAAAAACAATGTAATCTGTGCAATGTTTTATTCTACAGTTCATCCAGAGCTAAAATCCATTGTTTTCAACAACACAAAAGTAAATCCACAAAAACAACGGGGTGAAGAAACAAGTCCCTGGATGAAGCCACAACGAGGTGGATGGTTTAAGGTGAGAGGAGCCGCGCAGGGTTCCTGAATGTGCCGAGTGGAGCCAGAAAGCACCACTCAACAGGAGCCACCTAATAAAAGAGACCCATAGACGGGTTAAAAGAAAAAATGCTCATTGAGAAAACTACCCCACTCCCTCTCCCCAAGCAGTGGAGTGGCATGGCGTCAACAGAGTGTGTGCAGGTAGTGGAGGGGTGACCCCCCCCCCCCCCCGAGACCTGCATGTCCGCACAGCGGCGCCGCCCGTTCCCAAACAACGTCTGCGTGAAAGGAGAATTTTTCTGACATATACTTTGCTTGAATCATACATTTTTTTTTTTTCATAGACTTTTATGTAGGTTATATAAAAAAAAGGCTCTATTTGAATTTCACCTAAAGCAAACAACCAATGCAGGCGTCATTACCCTTAATTGTGTGTTAAAACGGTGACAGAGATCTGGGGAGGGAGTACTGGTTTCCACCTCTTCCTCTGAAGAAGAGTTCAGTACTTGGTGAGGAGATGACAGCCCGGCGAGTTACGTCCAATCACCTCGCAGTACGGCCTTGAAGGGACGTTACAGACGAGAAACAGTCTTTACATCCACAACGCAGTCACATAGCGCCCGGGTGGCTCCGCGGGAGTCTTCACCAGCTTTAGGTGTCCATGCTCCCTCTGGCCGCCTGCCCTGTCCCAACACCGCCCCCCCCCCCCCCCTCCACCCCGCCCCCCCGACCTCCCATGCACTCACACCGCACACACAGGAGGTCAATCTTCCAGCACGTCTCTGTCAAGATCCATGAAGGGCTCGTCAATGTAGCTTGCTATGGCACACAGGGAAGTCCTATCTGATCCCAGCAGCACCGACACCGTCTCCTTCCAGTAGCTGAAGGGGATACAGGAGCTCTGGGAGGAGGGAAAGCATCATAAGATATGGGATAAAGGAACTTGCTTGTACAGTTCAAATCAGATTGCTTAAATAGACTGCTATAAAAATAATGGCGGGGGGGGGGGGGGGGGGTAAAAATACATGATCATTCAAACAATCTATGAGCTAATATCAGACATTGTGCCTAGATTTGAAATCTCAGCCTCTAGTAGAGTCAGTGACAGCCAGAGCAGTGTGTTTTTATCATGTGTGGTGCTGCAGGAATAAGTCTAGAAATGTCCTTTGCTAGTGTGAGAATTACAGAAAGACCTAAATTGCATAAGAATATCTGCTATTCCTAATCAGTCCACTGGGGGTCCAGACCCTCCAGACAGGCGTCAGGTTGTGAAATAAAATCAGACAGATGATTATATAGCAGAAACAAAACGTATGCTTAAGTTGACGGAGATGTTTCTTAAATGTTTGATTTGTAACTGATTCAGAACTAGTACAGGGGCTACGACGACATTTAAAAGTGCTGTATTTGTCTTTCAAGTCTTATCTTAGAGATTTCTGTGTACAGCAACTGCCTCAGTGCACATACAGTATTCAGTTATGGAAGCCCCAGTAACCAAAAACAGGACTACAAAGTTTGGAACTTCTTGTCTCCCTCACTTGTGGTCAATATTTTGAATTCTCTTTGTATCTTCTGCATCTTTGAACACTTTATTAAGAATGGACCTTTCAGAAGATACCTGTGATGCCCATTCAGCAATGTTTACAATTGGCAAAGGAATTTTATTTTAGAATAAAAGCAATTCTGAAATGAATGACAACCAAGAAGCCAAAATGTTTCCTTTAGTGAAAAATGGGGTCTGATCTTGTGTCCTTGAATCATTTCCTGCGGTGGAAAGTACGTTTAAAAGCCCCAACCTTTCCAGACATGCAAGACGACGTTTTATATACACACCAAACAAAACTCACACGCATTCAAATATTCATCTCTCCTTTTTGTTTGAACCAAAACGGACGTCTAAACCAGTTGTTAACACTTCAGTTTCAGTGACGCGCACAAGGGTGTCTGGGGTTGCCAGCATGCAGACATCAAAAGATCCCTGTCGCAATGTTTGGAACGTGTGACACAAAAGAGGCTGAACGTTAACAGTAGACACTGAGAGGAGACTCGCGTTGTGCTGCTGACTTTGGTGCTATTCAAGCATTCACTGATGCTACAATCATGCGAGAGCCACTCACGTTCTCTAGACAGGTGCTGTCTTTGTCCTTGTTGAGGTAATGCCGCTGCCAGAAGCGCAGTAAGTTGTGGAAGTTGTTGAGCAGGAAGCCGGGGTACTTCTCAGCGTACTCCTTTTCGCGCAGCGCGTTGAGGTAGAAGGGCAGTTTAGCCTTTCTTCTGGCCAGCATCAGGACCACCAAGCTGGTGTTTAAACAGCTCACATTCTCCTGCAGGAGAAACAAGATGGATGCAGGAGGGAAGACTTAAGCAATGCAGCATTTTAGATATAAATACAGACAACCCCTGCTACATTAAGCATTGATTGTTATTTAGGTCCAAATTCAAATCGACATGTTGTTTTGTTAAATCTGTGAGTAAAAGAATATTAGTTAGTAGTCAGTTTCTCTGAATAAAGATGATACAGTTAAAAGGAAGCAAGACCTGTGTGAGCGTCTGCACGTTAATGATGTTGATGAGTCGGAATAGGAAGGACAGCCTGTTCTCAACTTTGGCCATGTAGGACAGCAGGCAGCATTCAGAGAGCACCTCCACCACTGTGAACGACAGACACAAATGTAATTACATGATAGAAATAGCACCTTTGTGTATTTAACACGAGAGTAAAAAGAGTTTTCCATGTCAAATAATCAGAAAATACCATTTTAAATGGAAGCATATTCAGGATACTGCCTTCAGGTTTCTCTATGGTTTAATATACTAAACCTCACCTTGTTTTTACATTTACACAAGTCACATTGCTTTATTGACTTTGTCAAAAAACAGCAACTTTTTGGCAAACTTTATCCATCTTCTTGACCTCAAGAATCAAACAGTATATATCTGAACTTTAGCTATATTTGATCATATAGTACTCTTTCAGACTTTAACAGAATAGAAATGGAGAAGTACCCTAACAGCTGAATCAAACTAGTCAATATAAAATAGTCCAGTAATAGTCTAGTTTACATTTGTCAACTTTCCATCCCCGATTACCTTTGACATCTTCAGTCAGATTTTCAAAGCGGTCCAACGAAAGGACAATGCAGCGCACCAGCATGTTGGAGTCCACCAGAGAACTGTTGATCTGCGTCAGGAAGGTCTGAAACTACCCAAGTGATCAACGTTTAGTGGTGCAGCCATAAAACGGAACTATTATTCATGTTATATTAGCTAAATAAGTCATCATTATTTCTAGTATCTATTAGTATATCTTCTTCAAAAGTATTTATTTAAGTTCATTGACTAAACACTTCATTTCACAATGCAACTCAACAGAACCTTTGTCCGTTAGTGGTGCTGCCACCATGCTCTCAATTCAGAGCTGGACTGGTTATTTACAATGGAACATTAACAGGAAACAACAACTATGAAATGCATAAATGTCTTATAGCGTATTTGAAGGAATATTGTCCGATAATGATCGTCTGTAAAACCTTGGATCGGATCTACCGCGGTAAACCACTACAAACTAATTTAGTGGAGACACGTGTTCATCCACCACACAAGCTGCGAGAAATCTGATTTTGTTTATTTCTGTAATGCATTCAAGGTGTGTATTGATACCTTCTTGGGGGTGTTTACATATTTGTTGAATCTTTTGAAGGCATCAATGTTGAACTTCATAAGCTCTCCCAGCAGATCAAAGTAGCTCTGGAGGACATCTCTTGATGTACAGCCACTGTCTATGATGCAAAACAGGATGTGCTGCCGAGGGAAGCAAGCAGAAAGTGAGCAACCAGTCTCTCATGTGGACGGTCCACATGGATGTTGTGTCAGGTGCGATTTTACCTCCAGCAGTCCCCTCTTCAGGAGGAACATCTGGTCTGCGTAGGAGGTGGCTCCTCTGAGAAAACTTTCCACTGCCCTTGCCTGCCAGAACCTACATATGCAACAGGAGATATAAAAAGCAGAACTAGAGACACATTTTTTGGAGAATATAAGAGAGCCTGGTGCTCTTTAGAGAAGGCTGACACCCAAATGATCAACATATTGATCCCACGCATCTCACTCCTCGGCCTACGTGCTGCTGACCTGAACGACGAGTCTGGAGGCTCCCTTTTCATGACGGTGAGGAGGCGCGTGAGGAGGCCTTTCTTCCCATCACACACTAGGCTTCGGTCTGTGTTGACTAGTGCTTCCACCTCTGGGATGTTGGCCTTCATGGATATGGCGCTTAGTTCGTTCAACTCCTGGCTATTTAGTAGGAGGTATTTGTTCCTGAAACAGATACGATTTTTAACAACAGAAATAACTTCGAGAGTCAGATTCAAGGACGTTTGATCAAGGGTCACTTACTCGTGGTGGTCACTGAAACTCTGAAGTAGCCTCAGGAATTGGATTTTGAAGGATATTTCCTGCACCAATAAGAAGAAAAACAACGCGAGTTGTGTGTTGAGTGTGTTTAAAAAGTTGAATTTAATTAAACTGTTTTTGGCACAGTATTGAAGGCTCATACCGGACTACAGTCACAGTTCTCATTCTGGTCATGGACCACATGATTTGAGGTGG